>NC_045453.1:40455791-40481168 GCF_002776525.5 Piliocolobus tephrosceles
AGTGCATGTGTGGGAGTGTGCATGTGGGAGTGTGTAAATGTGTGTGTAAATGTGTATGAGTGCATGTGTGTGGGAGTGTGTATTCGTGTGGGAGTGTGTAAATGTGTGTGTTGGTGTGAATGTATGTATATGTGGGGGGTGTAGTGTGTGTGTGTGTAGGAAGGAGGTTGGAAATCCAATAGACTGACCTTTGTTCTTATCAATAACACTCTTCTGAAAAATAAAACACAGATGATTCCCCAGTTTAAAACTTGTCCTGGGTGAATAGGGGTACCTTTGACAGTAGTGTAAGCAGATGGGGAGGGTCTCCAGGGACCTTAGAAATTTAATTGACTTAAGCAATTGGCCTGTTTTACAGCCTCCTGCCTTGCAGCCGGTTTTCTCCCAAACCTTGAGTGGAATGAGGTCACCTAGTCATTGGAACCGGCTCCTGACAGACCTCGGCAACTTACAGACAGACCCAAGTGAACTTTCCACATGATACTCGCATCTCCGCCCTGGAAGGAGCCACAGCTTCATCACCAGAACATGCGACCTACATGCTGGCGTGATGACTCGCTGCGTCTGTGCCACCGGGACCCCTCCTCCACATGCCATGACGCATTCTCTCCCTTCTCCATCGTCCCGTAAAGCCCTCCTGTCTCTTTCTCTTGGGAAAGCACTCCTTTGGAAAGTATTCCTGTGCTCTCCTTACCTTAGGAATAAAAATCCTATTGATCAAAACCTGAATTCTCATGGAGAGTTGTTACTCATCAGGCAAACAAACCCCAGGTTTTGGGGGGTAACACTAGTTTGGAGATGAATATGAAGTTTGGCTTTGGGCCTGTCGAATCTGAGAGATGACGGAGATGCAGGCAGAGCTGCCCTCCTGGCACCCAGAAACCTGAGACTGAGACTGAAAGGAGTTGGCAGACCTGGAAGCTGCAAGAGGAACTCATGCTTGGGGCTTATTCTGCATTTGCCATCTTAAAATTCTTGTATTAATTTTGGATTTGTGTTTTGCAACTGAATCCCATGAGACAACCGGGCACAGGCCAGGTAGTTAAAGCCGCGTCTCACCCATGGTCTTGCAGTCCAAAACCTCGGATGAGTTCTAGGCCGCCTGCTCCCTGCCCCCAACTCCCCTCACCACCCCCAGGCTTCCTCATGACCATGGCCACCCTCTGCTTGGGGCAGTGACCCGGTTACATCAGTAGGACAAAACTGTGTCCTGGCATTGTCTGCTGTCCCTAGTGAACACCTGAGTGAGGCCAGGACAGGTTAGGATCAAGTGTTCACCTGTGGAGTATCAGGGCAGGACAAAGCCATCCCCAACCCCCTGGAAGACTGGCAGCCCCTACACATTCAGCCAGTGACTTGGAGGAAGGCATTTTACCCATGACCAATCCAGATGCCTTGAGATGCCAGGGATGGTCTCCCAGCTGCAGCTGAAGTCAGAGGTGGGTCAGGGGAGACAGGCTGGGCTCCTGGACTTCTGGCGAATTAGGGGGATATTTTCAGTAGGGTGGAAGAACACACCACATTGGAAGGGGCTGTGGTGATATCAAAACAGAGGCATACCTAGAAGCAGAAGGAAGGAATGAGAGCAAGCGTCAAGAAAAGATTTCTCTGAGATGCAGACAGCCTGGAGGAAGAAGACCTAGTAGTGCAGGAGAATCAGAGAAAGGAGGGGTGTGGTGGACAGCAAGGCATGCTGACCCCATCTCCTTCCACACTTGCAGCCCTGCTGGGGAAAGCACTGCCTCCGGGGGCCTCCAGTCATCAGAGCCTTAGGGTCTGGATCAGAGAGTGCCCCACCCACACTGAAACCCCTCCCAGGCTGTCCCAGGTCCCACGGCTGATTGTTATGGTAGTGGAGAGCTGGCTATCTTGACCAACTCAGGCCAACTCAGAAAGGCCCTCCTGCTGCAGAGCTCCCTATGGAGCTGGCCAAGGCTGTCCTTGGATGGGAATCACAGCTCCACTTCTCCCTCTGCCCTCTCCTGCCTCCTTCTCTTCCCTTCTACAGGTGCTGTCCCCGCTGCTTCATATACGGCCTGCCCACTCCATGTCAGAGCCTGATTCCTGAGGACCCTTCTTGTGGCGGGTGGGATCAAGGGTCCGTGAGACTGTGGACAGAACAATAGGGACCTATGGGATCTCTGGGGCATGGGTGGAGAGGCCAGACTTCTAAGAGAGGCCTGAGATTCAAGCACCAAGCCATTGGTCCCACCCAGCCCACCAGCTCTGAACGACAACCCACTGAAGATCGACATCCCATGAACCCCATGGTTTGTGTGTGAGCAGCCCTCTTGAACCATCAGACCAGCAGGGTGGCACCTGAATTAGTTCTCAAGCCCCCTAGGCATTGGTCACATTCGTAGACCTGAAATACTTAGAAATAAATGCTGTATGTAATCAATTGTGTGATATTGGGCTGTTCAAGTTTAGTTACACTGGAATTACACCCTAGAAGTATGGAATTATCCATGATAATGCCAAAATAATAACAAAGGGAAAATAAGTATAAACAAGACAACTGCACTTAAAATCACATCCAAAACTCACATACAAGGCCTGGGAGCTCCTGATTCATCATCATCAATAAAAGATGGCATAGGACCTGCTCAAGCCAGTTGTCTGATGACGTGGCCCCTACGGAGTAAGTGTTTTGTTTTGTTTTGCTGTGGGTTTTTTTGTTTTTTGTTTTGTTTTGTTTTTTGAGACAGTCTCACTCTGTCACCAAGGCTGGAGTGCAGTGGTGCCGTCTCAGCTCACTGTAAGCTCCGCCTCCCGGGTTCATGCCATCCTCCTGCTTCAGCCTCCCGAGTAGCTGGGACTACAGGTGCCCACCACCATGCTCGGCTAATTTTTTGTATTTTTAGTAGAGACGTGGTTTCACGATGTTAGCCAGGATAGTCTCGATCTCCTGACCTCGTGATCCACCCTCCTCAGCCTCCCGAAGTGCTGGGATTACAGGCATGAGCCACTGCGCCCGGCCCAGAGTAAGTTTTTATGCTCCTCTCCAACATCTTCCCTTCCTCTGAGACTGAAGAGCAGGAGGAGAATTTTGGAGAAAGGGGATGCTTCCAAGTGAGTTTTTTAAAATGGACCTGCTTTCAACCTCTGGGCACAGGAATCATTTCTTATGCTTTACTATCATTATAGAGGAAGGATAGGATGTAAGATGCTATGCAAAACACAGAATGAGTCTGCTTTTCTTTCTGTTAGATTTATGCCCTAAATTTATTAATTCTAAAAATATAAGACATATACAAAAAGTTCTCAAATCTGTGATAAAGCGACAAACCTCAGAGGGCAAAGGACATGAACAGGAAATACACCTGAGGAATACAGCTAACGTGCAATGAAGTGTTCTAGCTTACAAACTGAAATAACAATGCGACAGCCTTTTTCTTCGATCGTAACAGCAATACTTTAAAAAGGGACGCAACCCAGTGTCAAGGGTGGAGGGCAAAGGGTACTTTCGTACAATATGATGGGCATGTACTACCTTTCTGGAGATCAGGCTGGCAATATGTGTCCTAAGGAAAGGGTCATTCGTGACCTGTAAAGATTTGCCCACAGAGACATTCGTTGCAACACTGTTTGTAGTAGTGAAAACTAAAACCAGCTGAAGTGTAATCACAGCATTGGTGAAATCAATCATAGCACATCTAAAACAGAATAATACTATACAATCACAGAAAAAGAATGCAGTATATTTGGGGAGTGGAGGAGAGTAAAATAACAGTGATTAAAAGCATAGGCTCTAGAATCATACTGCCTGGCTTTAAATCCTACCTGTTCACTCACAGCTGTGTTAATTGCTCTCAGCCTCAGCTTCCTCCTCCATTGGATGAGGACAATCATGGCATCTTCATAGGGTTGTAGCAAGAAGGCAATGAGACAATGCTTGAAAATGCTTGGCAGAGGATTTGACGTGGAATAAGTACTCAGTAAGTGTCCTATAGTAATAGTAGTAGCACTGGTATTTACCAACATGGAAAGATGCTCACTGAAGGTAAGTGATTAAAAAGATACATAATGCAGTCTGTCTGGATTAAGAAAATGTGGCACATATACACCATGGAATACTATGCAGCCATAAAAAACTATGAGTTTGCATCCTTTGTAGGGACATGGATGCAGCTGGAAACCATCATTCTTAGCAAACTATCACAAGAAGAGAAAACCAAACACCGCATGTTCTCACTCATAGGTGGGAACTGAACAATGAGATCACTTGGACTCGGGAAGGGGAACATCACACACTGGGGCCTATCATGGGGAGGGGGGAGGGTGGAGGGATTGCATTGGGGAGTTATACCTGATATAAATGATGAATTGATGGGTGCTGACGAGTTGATGGGTGCAGCACACCAACATGGCACATGTATGCATATGTAACAAACCTGCACGTTATGCACATGTACCCTAGAACTTAAAGTATAATAAAAAAATAAAAAATAAATAAAAAAGATACATAATGTACTAACTAGAATCAACGGACTGAGAGCTTATTAAACAGAAATAAATGAAAGAGAAAGGATAGCTGAAAATATACTTAAGTCTTGCATGACTATCAAGTTATGTGGTGAAAACTGGAAGCCTTGTGGAACATTTTGGCACAAATAAAATCTTTTGTCTGAGTGATCTAAATGGGCGCTTCCTCGCTTATTTATTTGTTTATTTTTTTTCTGAGACAGTCTCACTCTGTCACCCAGGCTGGAGTGCAGTGGTGCAGTCTCAGCTCACTGCAACTTCTGTCTCCCGGGTTTCAGCGATTCTCCTGCCTCAGCCCCCCGCCCAGTAGCTGGGACTACAGGCACCCACCACCACGCCCAGCTAATTGTTTTTGTATTTTTAGTAGAGACAGGGTTTCACCCTGTTGGCCAGGTTGTCTCAAACTCCTGACCTCAAATGATCTGCCCACTTAGGCCTCCCAAAGTGCTGGGATTATAGGCATGAGCCACTGCGCCCAGTCTCTCATTTTTTCTTGACAAAATATTCACTTTGCTATTCTTTGCCTCTGTTGGGGTTTCCTACTGGTCAGGAGTGGCTTACAGATTCTTAGAGGAATCTGTTGGTGACTCAGGTGAGATTTTCTGGAAGACGTGGTGTCTTAGACAAGCTTCTGATAAACAAGCTCCTTTGAGAAGCCCATGAATCGGCCTGGCTGAGTAACCAGTGAACAGGAGAGAAGACAAACCTTGTAGGCAGTTTCATCCTCCCTGGGGGTCATGAACCTTATATGGGAAACAGCCTGGAGAAGGAAAAAGGAGTTTTGGTTAAGAGGATAGTAGAGGAAACTCAAGTTCTTCAAGGTTACTGGCTGAGCTCATGAAGTAAACACCCAGATCTGAATCACTGAGGACAAAGGAAGTCAGTAAGCACACAGCAGAAAGGGCCGGGGGTGAGCACATCATTTTAAAACGAGTCCCAGTGTTTGTGGAGGTCACATGACACTGTGTTGCACAAAGGGTGGAGCTAGACCCTAATTCTACCCTCGCTGGAGCTTTTTTTCATCATCCCAAATCTGCATTTGTAGTATTTTTCTCCCTTTGAGGTGAATATTCTGCTCCCTACCTTCCAGTAGAATTGATAGAAGAAATACACCAATGGTAGTGAAGTCTGTGTGGGAAATGAAGATTGAGGGTTTATCAACATCTTTCCTGTTGTAATGCAAAGTGAACTCCCAAGTTCAGCTGCGCCTGCAGCTGCCATCCTGACCCCAGACCTGAACGTGAAGGAGATTGTTGATAACGCTTAAAGGAAACTCAAGGTGGCTTGGATACTCCAGGACGTCGTATTGGGTAGGTAGGAGCTTCCAAGAGACTAGGTCAGCAGAAGCATTGCTCCCACATCCTCAGACACTCCTCTACACCCCTGGTTGCAGCAGGGGTCTGCTGAGTGCAAGGGAGCCCTTTGAAGAGATGGGATGGGGCTCCCCATGCGTGTTTGCCTCCTTAGGGTCAATCTGTTCAAAAAATGTTTCCCTATTGCCTACAGTGTGTAAGGAGTGAGCAGCCACATACAAGCTTCTCTCACAGGGCTTGCTATCCAGTGGAACTTCCGAGTGTGGTTAAATAGAATGGAACCAAAAGAAATCAGAAACTGCAGCTGGAAACACAAAGTACAGCTCTAAGCCCCAGACAGTGCCAGCTGAGCCAGTGCTATGCCCACCCTCAGGGTTCTCCTTTCCTGAGATTATAGAAACTTCAGGAAAATTTTAGCCTTTGAAATACTCCTGGTTAAACTGATCCCTCTTGGTCTTTGTACCACAAGAGGTGTTTGAACCACAGCATTTCAGCATTAACTTACTGACTGAGTTGAGAACCATGTTTCCTTATTTGAGGCTGCTGGTCAACCCAGGCTCACTGTTCTGATACTCTTCCATGAACTTGGAGTCAGACAAACCTGAATTTGAGCCCAGGCTCTTCCCAGCAATCTTACTACCTTTCATTTGTCCAGCATTCCTCCAAGTGTGAACGGGGTCCTGAGAATCTTTCAGGGGGCCTGTGTGGTCTAAAAATATTCATAGTAATTTCAAGAAGTTATTTATTTTTTCCATTCTCCTTTTCTCACAAGTGTACAGTGGAGTTTCTCAGAGGCTACAGGAAGTGTGTCATCTCAGCAGATCGAATGCAGAAGCAGTTATGAGAATTCAGCTATCTTCTATTAAGCCAGACATTAAAATAATTTGGGAAAGAAATGTAAAACTGCCACTTCACTCACTTCCCAGCCCTGGTTCTTACCATACTCGTTGATTTTTTTCTTTTGGATAATAGTTATTTTTTTAATACAATGAGTCATGCTAATATGTAATGGGATTAATACTCTTACTTTAAAAATGTATAATTAAATTTAATTTTTTTTCAGTTAAAAAAACAGTACATTTGGATAGAGATAACCCACACAAACAAAAACTCCTTGAGGTCCTCAATTTTTAAAAGAGTAATGGGGTCGTGAGACCAAACAGTCTGAAAACTGCCCACCCTAGTTCATTTATTTTCCCACTCGAATACAGTGGCTTTGTTTCTTATTTCACAGAGACAGCAAAATCGATCAGAAGAAAGGATAACTGGCTGTGCAAGGTGGCTCATGCTTGTAATCCCAGCACTTTAAGAGGCCAAGGCAAGAGCCAAGAGTTCAAGACCAGCCTGGACAACATAGGGAGACCTTGTCTATACTAAAAAATAAAAATAAATTAGCTGGGCATGGTGGTGCACACCTGTAGTCCCACCTACTCAGGAGGCTGAGGTCAGAGGATTGCTTGAACCCAGGAGTTCAACGCTGCAGTGAGTTATGATCATACCACTGCATTCCAACCTAGGAGATAGAGTGAGACCCTGTCTCAAAAAAATGAAGGAGGAGAACGGCCTCATAGTCCCACCACTAACTTCCCAGCCCATCTACATCTGTCCGCATGCAGCCTCCTTCCCTCCAGCTCCATACATAAATTGACCCATCTTCTATCCAAATTTAGTTCACTGCTCTTGCCCAGACCCCATCTCCTCTACCCCTTCCCAGGGATTCTTCCCTGTAATTCTCTCTCCTACATCATGGATTTCTTCTTGGACTACCCTCAGCAGCATGCAAACATGTTCCAGTTTCTCTGCCTTCGAAAGCTCCTCCCAGGACTCCACGTTCTTCTCTACCTACTGAACCATTCCCCCATGTGCCCTCATAACAAAGCTCCTAGACATAGCCTGTTTTGACATCTCCATTGATTCACTTCCCTTTTTCTCTTTAATCCATGCCACTGAGCACATTCTTTGAGGTCATAATGGATATTATTTTGTCAAATCCAACGGACAATGCCATATCTTTGTCTTATGCAAACTGTGAGTAACATTTGGAGTAGTTGGTTACTCCCACCTCCTGAAAACACTTCCTTCACATGTTTCTAAGAACCCACACCCTCCTCGTTCTCCCTACCCTACTGACCATTTCTTCACAGCCCTTTCTCCAGGCTCCTCCTTCTGCACTTCTAAGTGTTAGGGTACCTGAGGCTCAGCGTTGGGCTCTTCTCTTCTCTCTCTACCTCCTTCTCCTCGTGATCTCTGTCCCTTAGTTCCAAACACCATTTCTATGCTGATGAAACCCATATGTATATTTCTGCCTCATGTATCTTCCCTAAGTTCCAGATGCAGCCATCGATTATCTCCTTAGCATATCAATGTGGTTGTCAAATAGGCATTTAAAACTCAGTACGTCCAAGCAAAACTTTCTTTTTAACTCATCCCAAGCTCCTTCCTCCTGCAGTCTTACCCTCTTGGAATTGGCACAACCATCCACCCAGTGGCTCAGACAAAAAGCCTGGGAGTCATTTTTGACTCCTCTCCACTTCTCACACCCCATATCCAATCCATCAACAAAGCCTGACTGCTTCTTGTCACCCCCATGGCTGACACTCTGTCCAAGCCACCATCATCTTACACGGGGACTACAGCAATAACTCCTAACTGATCTTTCAGCCTTCAGCAGTTCACTTTCTACACCAAAAATCAGAATATGTCACTGTACTCGAAGCCCAACCATGGCGTACTTACTATTGTACCTGGAATCACAGAACATGGTACAACTCCAAGGTTTTTGTGGTCTAGTCCATGCCTCCCTCTCCAGCCCTGGTTCTTAACCCATACTCACTCTTGCCATCTACCTTGCCCCGTGACCTCATCTCCCACCTCCCTGTGCCCCACACACATTGGTCTTCCTTCTTGCTGTCCTGGAACAAACCAATCTGTTCTTGTTCAATCTGCCAAGAATGTCCTTCCCTATTCTTTCACATGGCTCACTTCTTCACATCATTTAAATGTCACCTGCTCAGAGACCCTTCCCCAAACACTCTAAAATAATCTCTTCTATTAGTTAGGTTGCATTCAGCTGCAAGTAACTGCTTAAACAATATAGACTTTTAATAATTAAACAATATACACATTTAATAATTAAACAATATAGACATTTAATAATGAACAAGGCCTATTAGAGAAATAAGCAAAAAATTTACATCACCTATGATCACACATTGTAAACAATTTTAGAAATCTCTCCCAGACTTTTTCCTATGAAAATGTAACTATTTTAAATCTATTTGGGACCATTCTAGAAATACAGTATTATCTTAGATTTTAATTTAATATTAAATGATAAATGTTTTACCAAGTCTTGTGCAAACAAAATCACAAGCTCCTTGAACTGTAGGAAACCTTGGAAATTATTTAGTTCTGGCTCAGCATGCAAACTTTACAAGATGAGGCACCTGAGGGCTGAGTTGTTTGAGTTTCTCCAAAATGTTTTAATAGCTCAGTGATTTTCAGTCTGATTAAGCTGAGGGAGAGCCAGAAAGCCTGGACCTATTGGTTGCTTTGTGTGCATAATCAACTAAGGGCATGTGTCTCTTTATCCCACAGAAACTGGGCTGCCAGCAGAGCTCTGCTTATCCCTTAGTGATTTTGCTGACAAATATGTTATCCCTCTATACCTTTCTGTCAACAACTCTCCCTCAGGAGAGGTTCAAGACCTCGATAGGATCTGGCACCAAAGCAAATCTGTCAGACCAGCATACATTGGGAGACAGCTGCCTGCTCCGCACCCTTCTTGGGGATCTAGGTGTTTTGTCCAGCTGGCACATTTGCACTTCAGAGGTGGGAGGGGCACATAGCATGGGGGAGTATGCCAGGGGAGAGGGCACAGCCAAGCCTCGGGCCATAAGACTGCTCATGGCAAGATGTATCTATGTTCTGTAATGGAATGCCATCACTCTCTATTTTGGAAACATGATGGCATGGAGCAACTGAAAGACTGTGGGATGGGTTAAAAACCACGTCCATTGCTTTACTGCTATGGAATCTGGAGCAAGTTCCTCTCTGGTCTTTAGTTACCTCCTTGGTAAAGAGGGAATCATAGTTCCACCTTGTAGAGTTGTAACACCCCCAACATTCGTGTAGGTACTCAATAGGCAGCAGCTGTTATTAACAAACTTTCTTTTTTTCCTCTGTAACAGTCTAAGACACAGAGTAGGGGCTCCGTTAATATTTGTTGCATAAATATGGGACCCAAGCAAATAAGATCAGATTACATATTTTGAGACTAAACTACTGAGTCTGCAAGAATAACGGTAATAATCGTTGCCTACACATGATTCTAGAAAAGCCAGAAACCAGGTCTCTTGAAATAAACATTTTCATACCCTCTTATTCTATCAGGATTTCATTTTGTTCCCAAATCATTTTGACTTAGAGAGATTTTTTTTTTTACTTTATTTGCCTCCAAAGAATCAAAATAAATAGTACTCTTTCAGATTTTCTAAGTCATTATCTTATCATATAACACCATTGGTTAAATTCTCTTCTTCATTACAAAAGTGACAGTTAATTATAGAAAATTTGAGAAGTACAAAAAAGAAAAAAGGGGCCAAAGTATCACCAATAGCTATAAAAATGTCGCCGTATTTTCATGCACACTTAGTTAATTGTGATCCTACACTATATCCAATTTTATCTTCTGGCTTTTCTCCTTAACATGATGAAATGTAGTTTTCCAAAATATTCCCCTATTGTTCATTCTGTTAGCAATTGTTCAGAATTTTAAATAATGTAAAATGAATATAATTCTTAATTATATGCTGCAGTCAGGGAAACATTTCTTAAGCTAAGTTCCTAGAAGTGAAATTATTATTTTAAAAAATACAAACATTCTTTGGTACATACTATTAAAAAGTATTCAAAAATTGTTGGAGAGATTTATAATCTTTCACCAGTCCTGGATATTCTCATGATAATTGGGAAGAAATATTTCATTTTAAAAATTATAATCTGAAAAAGACTGTCTTTCCTTCATATATGAAGCTTAGTTTCACTTGATGAAAAATTCTTGGCTGGTAATTGTTTTGTGTGAGGTGACTGAAGATAGGACCCCAGTGCCTTCTAGCTTGTAGGGTTTCTGCTGAGACATCTGCTGTTAATCCAATACGTTTTCCTTTATAGTTTACCTGGTGCTTTTGTCTCACAGCTTTTAAGAGTCTTTCCTTTGTCTTAACTTTAGATAACCTGATGACAATATTCCCAGGTAATGACCTTTTTGCAATGAATTTCCCAGGTGTTCTTTGTGCTTCTTGTATTTGAATGTCCAGGTCTCTAGCAAGGTTGAGGAAGTTTTCCTCAATTATTCCCCCAAATATGTTTTCCAAACTTTTAGATTCCTCTTCTTCCTCAAGAAAAGCAATTATTCTTAGGTTTAATTGTTTAATATAATCCCAGACTTCCTGGAGGCTTTGTTTGCATTTTCTTATTCTTTTTTCTCCATCTTTGTTGGATTGGGATAATTCAATGACCTTGTCTTTGAGCTCTGAATTTCTTTTTTCTATTTGTTCAATTCTATCACTGAGACTTTCCAGGGCATTTTGCATTTCTGTAAGTGTGTCTATTATTTCCTGAAGTTTTGATTGTTTTTTATTTATGCCATCTATTTTCTTGAATATTTCTCCCTTCACTTCTTGTATCATGTTTTGGATGTGCTTACACTGGGCTTCGCCTTTCTCTGGTGCCTCCCTGATTAGCTTAATAACTAACCTCCTGAATTATTTTTCTGGTAAATCAGGGATTTCTTCTTGGTTTGGGTCCAGTACTGGTGAGCTAGTGTGATTTTTTGGGGGTGCTAAAGAACCTTGTTTGTCATATTACCAAAGTTGGTTTTCTGATTCCTTCTCATTTGGGTAAGCTCTGTCAGAGGGAAAGTCTAGAGCTGAAGGCTGTTCTTCTGTTTCTTTTGTCCCACAGGGGTTCCCTTGATGTAGTACTCTTTGTGGCTTCCTGAGAGCCCAGCTGTAGTGATTGTCATCTCTCTTCTGGATCTAGCCACCCAGAAAGTCTACCCAGGCTCCAGCCTGGTACTGGGGGTTGTCTGCAGAGTCCTGTGATGTGAACCATCTTTGGGTCTGTCAGCCATGGATAACAGCACAGTATTTAGGGTGTCTCCTGGGTTCTGCAGGAGCAATCCACTTCCTTCAGGGGTCTGTGGGTCCTCTCAGGTCTTCTGATTTATTCTTCCAGTCTTCCTGGAGCAAAAATTCACGATGCGAGCCTCCCCCTGCTTCTCTGTCCGTCCAAGTTGGAGTTGCAATCTAGTCCTGCTTCCCGTCCACCATGATCTCTAGTTTTTATATATAACATTGGTCAAAGCTCCAACTTCGTTCTTCTGCACATGGATATCCAGTTTTCCTAGTATCATTTGTTAAATGCCTTCAACAAATGATAATAATTCTGCATTGAATAGTTTTGGCAACCTTGTCAAAAATCATTTAACCTTATATGTGGGGTTATGTATTCCTGGGCTCTCTTTTCTGTTCCATTGAGCTATATGTCTGTGTTTATGCCAGTACCACACAGTTTGATTACAGTAGCTTTGTAATGTATTTTAAAAATCAAGAAGTGTGAGACTTTCAACTTGGGTCTTTTTCAAAATTATTTTTGACTATTTGGAACTGCTAGAGATTCCATGAGAATTTTAGGACAGATTTTTCTATTTCTGCAAAAGATGCCATTGTGATTTTGATAAGGATTGCATTAAGGCTGTAGATTGTTTTGTGTAGTGTTGTCATTTTAACAATATTAAGTCTTCTAATTCATGAACATAAATATCTTTCTTTTTATTTATGTCTTCTTTAATTTCTTTCAGCAAATTTTTATCATTTTCTTTCATTTGTTTGTTTGTTTGTTTGTTTGTTTTTTGAGATGGATCTTGTTCTGTCACCCAGGCTGGAATGCAGTGGCACCATCTTGGCTCACTGCAACCTTGACCTCCCAGATTCAAGCGACTCTCCTGCCTCAGCCTCCCGAGTAGCTGTGATTACAGGCACATGCCACCACACCTGGCTAATTTTTGTATTTTTAGTAGAGACAGGGTTTCACAATGTTGGCCAGGCTGGTCTTGAACTCCTGACCTCAGATGATCCACCCACCTCAGCCTCCCAGCGTGCTGGGATTACAAGTGTGAGCCACTTGCCCAGCCAACTTTTTATCATTTTTGGTGTAGAAGTCTTTCATTCTTTGGTTAAACTAATTCCTAAGTATTTTATTATATTTGATGCTATTGTAAATGGAATTGGTTCTTTTAATTTTATTTTTGAATTGTTCATTGTTAGTGTATGAAAATGCAATTAATTCTTGCATATTGGTTTTGTATTTTGTAACTTTGTTGAATTTGTTTATTAGTTTTAAGTCTTCTTGTGGAAACTTCAGTGCTTTCTACATATAAGTTCATGTCATCTACAAACAGAGATATTTTTATTTTTTCCTTTCCTGTTTGGAGCCTTTTATTTGTTTTCCTTGCCTAATTGCTCTGGCTAGAGCTGCCAATACTATGTTGAACAGAAGAGGTGAAAGTGGGCATCCTTTCCTTGTTCATGGTCTTCAAGGAATTTGTCAGCCTCCTACCATTGAGTATGATTCTAGCTGTGGATTTTTTATATATACCTTTATATTGTTGAGGTAGTTACCTTGAGTGTGTTTTTTTAATCATAAAAGGATGTTGACTTTTGTCAAATACTTTTTCTAAATCAATTGAAATGATCCTGTGGATTTTTTTCTTTATTCTGTTAATGTGGTATATATTACACTGACCA
The DNA here is from genome assembly GCF_002776525.5 of Piliocolobus tephrosceles. Taxonomy (NCBI): domain Eukaryota; kingdom Metazoa; phylum Chordata; class Mammalia; order Primates; family Cercopithecidae; genus Piliocolobus; species Piliocolobus tephrosceles. The sequence continues at coordinate 40,469,398 of NC_045453.1, forward strand.
ACTTTTTTATTCTAATAATATATTGTATTTAGCCCAATCATATCCAAATACCATCCCAAATATTATCATTTTAACATGCAATCAATATAAAAAATGTTTAAATCATTTGCATTCTTTTTCACTCCAACTCGAGAATACCTTTATATTCATACATATTTTCTTGCTTTTTAAAAATGGCTTCAGTTCATTGGAGAAACAAAGCAAAATAAAGACAGCTCCACACTGACCCATTTTTGCATATTGAACCATCCCTGCATTCCATGAATAAACCACATTTTGTCATGGTGTATAAACCTTTTAGTATACCGCTGCATTTAGTTTGCCAGTATTTTGTTGAGGATTTTTACATTACAGTTTATCGTGTATATTGGTCTGTAGTTTTCTTTTATTGTAATTTCTTTTTTTGGCTTGGTATCAGTCAACACCAGCCTCACAGAATTAGATAGGAAGTGTTCCCACCTCTTCTATTTTTTGACAGAGTTTGAGAAGGATTAATGTTAGTTCTTTAAATGCTTAAGAGAATTCACCAGAGAAGCCATCAGGTCCAGGACTTTTCTTTGTCAGGAGGTTTTTGATTACTAATTCAGTCTGCTTACTAACTACAGGCCTATTCAGATTTTCAATTTCTTCATGATTCAGATTTGGTAGGCTTTGTGTCTCTAATTTGTCACTTCGTCTAGGTTATTTAATTTGTGGGCATGCAGTTGTTCATGGTGCTCTCTTATAATCTCCTTTATTTCTGTGGACCCATTAGTAATGTCCCCACTTCCATTCCTGATTTTAGTTATTTGAGTCTTCTATCTTTTTTCTTAGCCAATCTAGCTAAATGTTTATCAATTTTGTTAACCTTTTTGAAGAGTGAACTTTTGGGGTTTTTTTAATCTTTATTATTTTTCTCTTCTCTAATTTATTATCTCTGCTTTAATCTTTATGATTTTCTTTCATCTTCTAACTTTGGGTTTAATTTGGGTTTTTTAGTTCCTTAGTTGTAAAGTTCATTTGTTGACTTGAGATCTTTCTTCTTTTTTAATATGTTCACAGTTTCATTTATTTATTTATTTTTTTGAGATGGAGTCTTGCTCTCTCACCCAGGCTGGAGTACAGTGGCATGATCTCAGCTCACTGCAACCTCTGCCTCTCAGGTTCAAGCAATTCTCGTGCTTCAGCCTCCCAAGTGGCTGGGACTACAGGCATGAGTCACCATGCCCAGCCAATTTTTTGTATTTTTAGTAGAGATGGGGTTTCACCACATTGGCCAGGCTGGTCTCCAACTCCTCACTTCCGGTGATCCACCTGCCTTGGCCTCTGAAAGTGCTAGGATTATAGGCGTGAGCCACCACCTCTGGCCTAATGTGTTCACAGCTTTAAATCACTACTTTTACTGAATCGCATAGGTTTTGGTATGTTGTATTTCTATTTTCATTCATCTTTAAGTATTTTCTAATTTCTTCTGTGATTCCTTCTTTGATCCTTTAATTGTGTAAGAGTGGCTTGTTTAATTTCCATGAATTTGTGAACTTTACAGTTTTTCTTTTGTTACTGATGTCTAAATTGACCCCATCATGGTCGCAGATGATAGTTTGAATATATCTGTTTCTTAAAATCCACTGAAATTTTCTGCCTCAGCCTCCCAAGTAACTGGGACCACAGGCTCCCGCCACCATGCCTGGCTAATTGTTTTTGTATTTTTAGTAGAGATGGGATTTCACCGTGTTAGCCAGGATGGTCTCCATCTTCTGACCTCGTGATGCGCCTGCCTCGTCCTCCCAAAGTGCTGGGATTACAGGTGTGAGCCACCATGCCCAGCCAGGAGAACCCAGGAGGCTAAGGTTGCAGTGAGCCGAGATGGCGCCACTGCGCTCCAGCCTGGGCAACAGAGCGAAACTCCATCCCAAAAAAAAAAGAAAAAGAAATCCACTGAAATTTGGTTTGTGGCCTGACATAAGGTTTGTCCTGGAGACTGTCCCATGTTCACTTGAGAGGAAGTTGTTCTGTTGTTGCTGAGTAGAGTGTTCTGTACATATCTATTAGATCTAGTTGCTTTACTATGTTGGTCAAGTCCTCTGTTTCTTTACTTATCTTCTTTCTGGCTTTTCTATCAATCGCTGAGATTGAGTTTTGGAGTCTCCAATTATCATTGTGGGGTTAACTAAGTAACATTTGTGATGAATGTTTATAAGTAGCAGTTTGTCACAGAACAACATGGAATGAGTCAGGGATGGGGAGCAGGTTGCCTTCTCAGAAGAGAAGATAACACATACAAAGGAACTGAAGTATGGACTCATAGAGAATAGGTGTGTATGTTGTAGCAAGAGAAGTGCTCCTGGGATAAGTGAGCAGGGCTAGTCAGATGGTAAAAGGTCTTGTACGCCATGCTAAGGAGTTGGAATATCGCCCTGAAGACAGTGGATGTCCATGAGCTTATAACAATAACATGGTCAGAGTTTCATTTTAGAAAGATGATTATGATTCCAAGAGGGAGAACAAGTTGAAAAAGTGATGCAGGAAACAGGTATAGGAGACCAGACCACGACCATTATCCAGCTAAGGAAGGATGTGGGCCTGGGCTAAGGGTGACAATGGGGTGGAAGGTTAGGTTTTCCAGAGAGGAAGTGAATGATCACCTTTAGCAGGTGCAAGACAAAGAAGAAACAATAATTCCTTCTACCTTAGAAATCTTAATGCAACCACAGCGAACCCCAGAAAAACAATCAAAGTGGATTTAAGCAGAGCATCCCACAAAAGGAAAATTATTCCTCTCAGGGAGCCTGAAGAAGCCTCCACACTAGGCACCTGTGGAATATGCATCAATTGTGTTTGTGCTAATCCCAGGGATCTTGGAAAGCAACACAGATTACTGGTGTCCTGTTAGATCAGAGAGGCCTCCTGTACATCTTTCCTTCTCCTGTCTTTCCCCTCAGCCCCATCTTTCATTGTATTCCTAGGAGACAACTGTTTTCCTTCTGTCATCTTCTTCCCCCTTCCTGGGCTGCCCCAGGCTGACTGACAAGAGAGCCTTCAACCATCATGCACATGAAGCCGAAATTTAAGTCCCTGCACAACGCTTACCCAAGCTCCTCCAAAAAACTTGTCTTTGCATGTTCATAGTAGACAATAAGCTATTTGTTTTGGCTAACACACACACACACCAAAAAATGCTGATGGAACCAAGCACGCAACACTATATGGCAGGTTTATTGCCCTAAGTTTTAAGGTCAGTATGAAGCTGGGTTGGAAAAGACAAGGAGAAAGAACAAAATTGGTTTTCTTTATCATTTTAGGAGAGGACTCATTATTTGGGTATTTTTATATGCCTGAAATTCCCATGGTGACAACAGAGCAATTATTAAGGGAGAAAATGCCACAAATGAAAAAATAAAATGCATCAATATATGGAATTGTGTTGCTTTTCATGAACATCTCAAGGTAACTTCTTTCATGCAGTCTCATATGAGTAAAACTATGTTGATTTTTGAAATGTGTTATTTTTATCTAGCCCATTCCTATGTAGTTCAAAAAAGGAATGACTATTAGAGAATACTTTAGAATCTGATTGACACTATAGCCTGGCCAGTATTTTGTGAAGGGTTCTGCTGTGACATATTGCTGAAACTTGTTCACCTGCCTCTATTTCATTTCTCTGTTGATTTTACTGACTCAGAGTTGACTGTAAGATATTAACAAGCAAAATTTTTCCAAAAATTAGCTTATCTCATGAGACTCAAAAAGCCAATCTATTGATGGAAAGGTCTTTCATAATTTATTAAAAGTTTAAGTTTATAGGTTTTTTTAAAGAAAGGAATATGCTTTTATTATCACTTCCAGCCTATTGCTGGAAGTAGGCTGGTAAAAAGATTATTGTCTAACAGGAGGCCTCAGGGAGCCCTATCAGATACCAACAGGTGATGCTCACATGTCCCCAGCATTGAGCTCATGTTATAGCATTCTCTCCTCTGGTCTTTTCAGTCACCCTGTGATGTGGGTACTGTGATTATTGCCCCATGCAGGTAAGGAAACTGAGGCACAGACAGTCAAAGTTATACAAGTTCACAAAGCAAAGGCGTGGAGGAGCTGCGATCCATGCTCAGTGTTGAAAAATTGGTTCTGGCTTTTTAACTATTTTGCTGCACAATGCCCAGAAAGACACCAGGAGCTGTAAACTGCACATCCCTCAGGAAGAGTTCATGGCATGGATACCACAAGCCAATTTTAGGCCATACTGCCTGCTCCTTGACCTTAAGGTTTTAAAAATACAGTTGGGGAATGGGGGAGAAACACTCCCAAAGAAAGCAACCAAGGCAATTACATGCTAAACACATAATCACATTCAACTCTATGTGAGTAAATCAAATCCTTGCTTCTAGGCCTTCTGTCACTGATTTTGTCTTAAGTCCTACAATTTGTTCTCTCATTCTGCTGAGCACTGCTCTTTCTTATCAAGGCTACAAAGACAAACTTCTGCCCAGTCCCCAGTAGAGTGATCACAAAAAGCAGGTTAATGGGGGCCTCTGAAGCAGTGAGAGTTTCTGTTTTTGGAAGTCAATCCAGAGGTGTCTTGGTCGGAAAAAAAGATACAAACTGTAAAAAGAAAACTGCTCGGGTCATCAGATCCATTTTAGTGTGTCACTGCCAGCTTTAAAATAAAAAACATACGATATAATACAAAGTGAAAATTGTTTCATGAACTTTTAATTTCAATTACAAATTACACATTAAAATGTGTATACCGGGTCATATTGTAAAATGTATTTTTTGTATAACTTGTGGTCAATAACATTTGAAAGATATTGTTCTTAAAAAGCAAACCATCGCCCCCAAGTTGGGACATCTCTGGTCTTTTTATCCCAGTGGGGTTCTTCATAGTGTGCGTCTGTGCACATCACACCAAATAGAAGATGTACAGAACACCTGCAGTAATAGGGGTCAGGGGAGCTACAGGAGGCCACCTAGAGACTGCGATAGAGTCTTTATGGTGCCATTTTTTCTAATAAAGACTTGAGTCTAGAAAGTTCTGAAGGCTCGAAAGGTATTTATTCAAGAACAGGAATGTGGGATGAAACGAGTCAGACAAGTCAAGCCTTGTGAGTGCCTCTGAAACTGGTTTGCTGATGACATTCAGATTATCCACACTGATGTGGCTGCCCCTCCTGATGGGCCGTAACCTGGTGCACAGGAATCCCCATGCTAATGTTTCTCACCATCAGCTCCCAGGTCCCCCCAGTCAACAACTGCTCTGGTCTGAGACCTCTCATCTGCTGGACCAATCAAAGTCCATCACAGCAGCTCCTCCTATGCTTCCTCCACCTCCACAGTTTTTTTCCTCCAACAAGTTGGGTTCCTTCTTCCAAATTCTTCCCAAACTCCACAACTTCACCAAACCTTACTTGAGCAACCCAGCCTCATGCCAATCCCTGCCTCATCATCCTTCCATCACGTCTTTCTCATCCTCACAGCCTCCACATGTCCCCACAGTCAGTGCTTATAGGATGTTTGTGCCTGTGCTTGCCCATCCAACTGTTTGCATGTCTGTGCCTCCCCGCACCTTTCTGGGCTTGGACCACATGCCCAGGGTACGGTCAGCCCCCACCAGGGCAAGGAGCACAACGGGCATGTGTTTCACAACCCCATAGGCTGCACAGCATTTGGCATGGGCTACTCCCAATGTGCCTGGCTGCTCCCATCTGCCAAGAAAGTAGCTCTTCTAGCTCAGAGAGATGAAAAATCCTTGGAAAATGGAGTCTACGCTAAGTCAGGCTGTTTTGAGAAGCTAGTGTCTGCATCACATACATTCAGACTTAAAGTACTTCTCTAGAGGTATTCTTCGACTTAAACCACCTAGCTGCTTCTATCACCTTGACAGCTAGGCTGAACCACCCACAGTAGCAGGTGCTTCTTTGCTGGCCCGTTACTACCACCTATTGGCTCCTGGAGGAAACAAGAATGAGCCACATGTCTGAGGATAAGTGCTTCCATCTGAATTCCCAAAAGGCTTGCAGGGGCTGGAAAATGATCACCCGAGAAGCCACTAGGTAGGGGATTCGGTGCTTGCAGAATGCTTTTGCCATCCTGGCTCTGTCTTCCTGCCCCTCATCAAAATTGGCTCAGGGAGTTCAAATATAGAACCAACATTTGTTTTAAAAACATAAAGATAGGTAAGCCCTACCCAATTAAAATTGACATAGAGAGGTGAACTACCCCACATTCAGAGAAAAACTACTATTCCAGGCCCACCTTCCCAAGCACCTTGCTTCTGCAGAATTTTTATCCACAAGGCATCTAATAGGTTACCTACCTTTGCCAGGACCTAAAATCCGGCCCCTTAGCAAAGCAAAAACCACATCTAGATCTTTCTAAGATGAAAGATAATCATGTCTCTTTACATAGTATCAGCATAAGGATGGCCACTGAAGCAGAATTTCACATGATAAACTAAGCTATCTTCGGAAAACACAAGTATTTCCCAAAGTAGAATGTAGACTGTCACAACCCACCAAAAGTGGAAATTTTTGCATTCAAATTTCCTGGCTATGAGCTCAGACCACCGCCACTATGAAACAAAGTCTGGCTAGAATGGACTGCAGGGAGTGAAGTTGATGCTGATTTTCTCAGGAGGCCAGGGTTTAAAGTTGGGCTTTCCCTGGTTCCAATTCGTTGTCTGCCATTGCTCCAGGAAGAACATAGCCCAATTGTTCCCAATTTTGAAAAACATCAGAGCTGACCATTTGCCACAAGAAGTTAATTTTCAATGAAAAGAGAGGCAAACTCTTTCAGTTACTTATTGCTGCATAAAAAACCACCTCAAAATGTAGCAACTTGAAACAATTTATTATTAAACTAAAACAAGTTATTAAAGCCACACCATATCAGCCGTGGCCACTCCTGTGTTCGGCTGGGTGGGGCTAGAGCCCCCCAGACAGCCTCTGTCAGGTGTCTGCACCTGGGTGCTGCTGCATGTGGCCGCTTCCTCCACGTAATGACTCGTCCTCCAGGGCCTCTTCCCATGGCATCACCCTACCAAGATAGCACGGATGTTCTTACAGAAAAGCAGCCCACTTCCAGGAGGGCCAACACAGAAACTCCCAGATCTCTCAACCGTCAGGCCTGGAACTGACACAGTGTCACTTCTGCTTCATTCTACTGATCAAAGCAAGTCACAGACCAGCGCAGATTCAAGGGAGCAGGAAGCAGATTCCATCTGTCAACAGGAAGAGTGATAAAAGCCTATGTGGAGGGGAGGACTGTAGGCACCACCTCTAAGACAAGCTAACACAGACCTTAACAGAAGAGAGAACCAGATTGGCCTCATTCTTCCACTGTCTATATGGAGGATCAATGGCTTTTTCCGTACAATGGCATTAACAATGACTACTTGGAGCATTGTTCAGATCCAAGGAGGTAATGACAGTTAATGCTAGGCACATGGCATACACTTGTGGCTCTCCAAGTGTAGCCAATTCCCAAGAAACATTGGGCTCCACCAGGAGCCTGTGAAGACCAAATCTAAGAAGAGGTGCCATTTTGGAAGCATTCAGGTTCAAAGCTGGCTCCAAACCACAGCCTGCTGTGAGTTTGCCAGGGAATTTTCATGCTTTGGTTGACTTTTCTCACCTTCATTTTCTTCTCTGACCCATCTAAAAAGGCTCCAGACATTTTTCTTTTGAAATCAAAGATTCAGAGGAGACTAGCTTCTCACTTGCAATAAGGATGCTACCATACGGAAGGGCACCCTGAGACCAGCACACAACAGGCCAGTGAGGCCGTGCATGCAGGACATGGAGCCTGCTGGCCCTCCTACAAGCAGCTCCGCTTTTATCCATTTTATATATTAGGGTTGTTCAACAAAAAATCTGGTGTGTGGTTGGAATCCCTGGTGTATTACAAAGTGCTACCTTGGCTAGCAGCATATTAGCAGACTGGAATACCAGATAGCCAAGTTTTGATGGGGACGAGAGAGATTTATACTTTAAGAGAAATGGGCAAAGAGAAGATGCATGATTGACGGAAGAGGGCATGCATAAAGTGAGCATCTTGGGAGGCAGCATTCAAGAGACGAACAGAGTATGAGTGTGTAACGGATACATACAAAAGAGCCTTAACAAAGGAGGAAATCCTGCCTTCAACAGTGTTAAGAAACCTAGAGGACACCACGCTAAGTGAAATAAGCCAGATGCAGAAGGAAAATTACTGCATGATACCACTTTCATGAGGAATCTAAAATAATTAAACTCGTAGAAGCAAAGAGTAGAATGATGGTTGCCAGGAGCTGAGGGGAGGAGAAAAGAGAAAGGTATTAGTCAAAGGGCACAAGGTTTTGGTTATAAAGATGAGTAAGTCCTAGAGAGTTGCTGTACATCAGAGTGTCCATAGCCAGCAATACTGTATTATGTACTTAAAAATTCGTTAAGAGGATAGATCTTGTGTTACATGTTCTTATCACAAAAACAAATAAATAAAAAGGGGACAAGGACACTTTGGGAGGTAATAGATATGCTTATGGCCTTGAATGTGGTGATGGTTTCACCTAATGTACTTATCTCCACACATACCAAGTTGCATGCATTAAATATGTGCAGCCTTGTACCCATGAAAGTTAAAACTAAAAACTTTTAATAATATATATACAGATTATTGTATGTTAATCATCCCTCAATAAAGTGTTGTTTGTTTGGGTTTTTTAAGAGAGAGATGAAGCAGAGTTGGAGAGTGCTATGACCTCTGAGTCAGTCTCTGCCAGGCCTGCCACATCTCCCACCGGGAACTGTCCCCATGCTTATTCTTGGCTTCCAGAATCACTGTGTCAGGTCATTCTCCCTGGAAGTGCTGGGGAGTTACCCCTAGTGAGACACTCAGCAATGGACAGGCAGGAGTGGTGGTGAATACCGCAGCTTTCTAAGCCCGCCTTCTTATCTCTGGGGGTGGAGGAAGAATCCCCTAGTTTGTCCCCTTTGTCCTCACCTCCACTACTTGTCCACTTGACTACCGGTTTTAACCCATCCTAGCCACTCTTCCCATAGAGAGGGAGCCAAAAATGAATGGAATTATTCAATGCCCTTGTAACTGCAAAGGGCAGAAACCAAACTTATATTAGCTCAAAGAAATAGGAGATTTATTGCTCACTTAACTAAAACTTCCAGCAGTCCTCTAGCTTCAGGCACGATGGGAGTCAGGAGCTCAAATGATGCCATCTCCATCTCTCAGTTCTGCTTCCTTAGAGGGGTTGTATCCTTAGAGGGCTGAGACTGATGCCCACAGTGCCAGGATTAGTGGTCTCAGTGCAAGGACGACTCTTCTTCCTTGATGGTTCTAGTATAAGTCTAGGATGCAGTTCTCACGAATCTGGCCTGAAAATGGGCCAACCCTAAATCCATCATGGGTGCAGAGCAGCAAGGATGCTCTGGTTGGCCAACACCGATCTGTGTATGCACTGCAGGATTTAAGCAACGTTGGCTCCACACAAAACACATAGAGGAAGGTTATTTTCTTTTTATTATTATTATTATTATACTTTAAGTTTTAGGGTACATGTGCACAATGTGCAGGTTTGCTACACAGGCGTACATGTGCCATGTTGGTTTGCTGCACCCATCAACTCATTATTTACATTAGGTATTTCTCCTAATGCTATCCCTCCCGCATCCCACCACCCTCCAACAGGCCCCAGTGTGTGATGTTCCCCTCCCTGTGTCCATGTGTTCTCATTGTTCAACACCCACTTAGGAGTGAGAACATGTGGTGTTTGGTTTTCTGTCCTTGTGATAGTTTGCTGAGAATGATGTTTTCCACCTTCATCCATGTCCCTGCAAAGGACATGAACTCATCCTTTTTTATGGCTGCATAGTATTCCATGGTGTATATGTGCCACATTTTCTTTATCCAGTCTATTATTGATGGACATTTGGGTTAGTTCCAAGTCTTTGCTATTATGAATAGTGCCACAATAAACATACCTGTGCATGTGTCTTTATAGTAGCATGATTTATAATCCTTTGGGTATATACTCAGTAATGGGATTGCTCAGTCAAATGGTATTTTTAGTTCTAGATCCTTGAGGAATCGCCACACTGTCTTCCAAAATGGTTGAACTAATTTACTCTCCCGCTAACAGTGTAAAAGCATTCCTATTTCTCTATATCCCTTCCAGCATTTGTTGTTTCCTGACTTTTAAATGATCGCCATTCTAACTGGTATGAGATGACATTTCATTGTGGTTTTGATTTGCATTTCTCTGATGACCAGTGATGATGAGCATCTTTTCATATGTTGGCTGCATAAATGTCTTCTTTTGAGAAGTGTCTGTTCATATCCTTTGCCCACTTTTTGATGGGTTTGTTTGTTTTTTTCTTGTAAATTTGTCTAAGTTCTTTGTAGATTCTGGATATTAGCCCTTTGTCAGATGGATAGGTTGCAAAACTTCTCTCCCATTCTGTAGGTTGCCTGTTCACTCTGATAATAGTTTCTTTTGCTGTGCAGAAGCTCTTTAGTTTAATTAGATCCTATTTGTCTATTTTGGCTTTTGTTGCCATTGCTTTTGGTGTTTTAGTCATGAAGTTTTTGCCTATGCCTATGTCCTGAATGGTACTGCCTAGGTTTTCTTCCAGAGTTTTTACGGTTTTAGGTCTTACATTTAAGTCTTTAGTCCATCTTGAATTAATTTTTGTATAGGGTATAAGGAAGGGATCCAGTTTCAGCTTTCTACATATGGCTAGCCAGTTTTCCCAACACCATTTATTAAATAGGGAATCCTTTCCCCCATTGCTTGCTTTTGTCAGGTTTGTCAAAGATCAGATAATTGTAGATGTGTGGTGTTATTTCTGAGGCCTCTGTTCTATTCCATTAGTCTATATATCTATTTTGGTATGAGTACCACATTGTTTTGGTTACTGTAGCCTTGTAGTGTAGTTTGAAGTCAGGTTTCATGATGCCTCCAGCTTTGTTTTTTTTTGTTTGTTTGTTTATGATTGCCTTGGCTATGCAGGCTTTTTTTTGGTTCCATATGAACTTTAAAGTAGTTTTTTCCAGTTCTGTGAAGAAAGTCAGTGGTAGCTTGTCAGGGATACCATTGAATCTATACATTACTTTGGGCAATATGGCCATTTTCGCTATATTGATTCTTTCATCCATAAGCATGGAATGTTCTTCCATTTGTTCGTGTCCTCTTTTATTTTATTGAGAAGTGGTTTGTAGCTCTCCTTGAAGAGGTCCTTCACATCCCTTGTAAGATGGATTCCTAGGTGTTTTATTCTCTTTGTAGTAATTGTGAATGAGAATTCACTCATGATTTGGCTCTCTGTCTGTTATTTGTGTGTATGAATGCTTGTGATTTTTGCACATTGATTTTGTATCCTGGGACTTTGCTGAAGTTGCTTATCAGCTTAAGGAGATTTTGGGCTGAGACAATGGGATTTTCTAAATATACAATCATGTCATCTGCAAACAGAGACAATTTGACTTCCTCTTTTCGTAGTCGAATACCTTTTATTTCTTTCTCTTGCCTGATTGTCCTGGCCAGAACTGAGGAAGGTGATTTTCTAAAGGAAATTCCAGGTACTGTCACCAGAACAAGAGGAAGATAGAGTTTGGTTGGGAAAAAACAAAAGTTACCCACCTCAAGAACTAACAATGCTGAATATATATCACGGTTCTGCCACCTGCCAGGCTCTATTTATATGCTGTCATTAAATCCTCAGGGGTAGACATGATCCCCAATCCCCCCATTTTATTTTATTTATTTATTTATTTATTTATTTATTTATTTATTTATTTATTTATTT
>NC_045453.1:40481178-40489469 GCF_002776525.5 Piliocolobus tephrosceles
TTTATTTATTTATTTATTTATTTATTTATTTATTTATTTATTTATTTTTGAGACAGAGTCTCGCTCTGTCGCCCAGGCTGGAGTGCAGTGGTCGGATCTCAGCTCACTGCAAGCTCCGTCTCCTGGGTTTATGCCATTCTCCTGCCTCAGCCTCCCAAGTAGCTGGGACTACAAGAGCCCCCCACCTCGCCCGGCTAGTTTTTTGTATTTTTTAGTAGAGACGAGGTTTCACTGTGTTAGCCAGGATGGTCTCGATCTCCTGACCTCGTGATCCGCCCGTCTCGGCCTCCCAAAGTGCTGGGATTACAGGCTTGAGCCACCACGCCCGGCCTCCCCCCATTTTATAAAGGGGAATACTAAGGTCAAGGAGGTGAAGCCACTTGCCCAGTGCTGCACCATTAGAAGGGATGATTCGACCCGCGTCCAGATTAGAAGTTATTTGCTTTTCTTCCTGAAGTTCCTGCCTCTACATTCTGTTGGATTTGGGTATGACAAGCTGGCCCACAAGTCTAGCTTTGTAGTTTGGTGATCATGCACTTCTCTGTCTGTTGGTCAAAGCTGGCATCCAAGAGCAAGTAGCCTGAGAGGCTTCACTAGTGCCTCCAGCTTCACATCCCTATTTCCCAGAATTCAAGAGGCAGATTCCTGGCTCTCCTAGCTCGTGACTGTGGGGATTTCCAATTCTTTTTTTTTTAGACTGAGTCTCGCTTTGTCACCCGGGCTGGAATGCAGTGGCATGATCTCAGCTCACTGCATCCTCTGCCTCCCGGGTTCCAGTGATTCTCCTGCCTCAGCCTCCCAAGTAGCTGGGATTACAGAATGCGACACCACACTCAGCCAATTTTTGTATTTTTAGTAGAGACAGGGTTTCACCATGTTGGCCAGGCTGGTCTCAAACTCCTGACCTCAGGTGATCTGCCCACCTCTGCTTCCCAAAGTGCTGAGATTACAGGCATAAGCCACTGCACCCAGCAGGTTTTTCTAATTCTCAGCCTTATTGCAGAAGAGAAAAGAGATGTTGCTTCCTTGACTTGACCTGCAGCTCAGTTTGTTTTTCACTTTTCTGGCATAATCTGGGCAACAACTCTGATACTTCATGCATGTCTGTTCTGTTCCACATATGAATGCCCTTGGCATGCCTGTCTGTCATCCACCAATCTGGAGACACTGGGGAACAGTTCAGAGCCCCTCGAGGCCCTTGCCTTCCTACTGAATATCTCCATTTTCAGGAGAAGGGCAGCAAAGGAAGAAATTATGAGTAAGAAATCCACCTCATATCTTCAGCCAGGACCCAGCAAGAGCCCCTGAGAAGGGAAAGTTGCTACCCAAAGCCCGAGTAGCCAGAGCACTTCTGAACTATTTTTTGAACACAGGACACTTTTGGTAAAGCCCTTGAATCCCTTCTCAGAATGCTTGTAAGCACATTAAGTAAAATACACAGGAGTACAAAGGAAACCAGTTATACTGAACTATAATTATCAAAATATCTTACAACAAATTTATGATATGCTAATATCTGTGATTATTAATTGGCACACTAAATAGCAGGATCTAGCTGTATGTCTAATTGTTAACATGATTTTGAAGTCACGATGAGTGTAAAGAATGTTTTGAAATACCTATAAAACTGTAATGTAATATGAAAATATCTATGGCTTCTATGGATGAGAGTCACAGGTACTACTAACACTGCCATGAGTTGTTGTCCACAGAATTGAAGGAAATGCTAAGTTGTGCATCACTTTCCATGACAATAAATGTGCAATTATATTTCTTATTCAAGTTGACAAATCTCTTGAATTCTACTCCCAGAATTTTGAGGGACTCTCAGCGGATCCCAGGCTAAGAATCAAATGACATTCTAGAGTGTCTGGCATTAACAGCATCCATGTATGGGTGTCTATAGCCACCCTCTTGGCAGCCTTGTGAGTATTGTCATCTCTATTCTTCAGCTCAGGAAACCAAGGCTGGAAAAGGCTAAACCACGGGAAGGCACAGGAGTGAGTGTGCCCAGCTCTGAAGCCCATGCCCTTCCTGTTTTCCTGCTTCTGTCTAAGCAGCCTCATCTTGGTGAAGCCAGTTTGTCATGCCTCGTCTCCAGGAAGAGGGGCGATGAAGTGGAAAGTCCACACCCCCAACGGCAGGAACCCTGCAGTAATTTCTGCTTCCCACTTCCCATAAGCCATTCTCAGAGATGGAGATAAATGTGGCTATACATGCAAGCCCTTTACTGGGGAAACAAAGGTGAAAAATTCCACTCAACAAGGCCTGCAGTTAAATTGTGCCACCTCATGTGTAAACCCAAGCCTCCTGGGAGTTAATGCATTTGGGGCTCGTTAATATCAGCATGAGCAGTGTCCAAGGAGCACTGCTGAGGCCCTGCACACTTAGGATGTGAAGAACTGCCTCTTGCCTGCACAGGACATGCGGGCTCCTGAAGGCTGGGCCTTTGGAAATGAAGCATCAGGCTCAAGTCCTGCCGTCAGCCTCCCCATAGCCATTGAATGCAGGGAAGGGTAAAACTGCAGCCTCCTGGCCAAGGCCCAGCTCAGGAAATTGCTTTTTACCTACTGGGACTCCACATACCTTTTCACTTTGCTGGCCTCTGTCCCAGCAGCCAGTGCAGTGAACATCTGCCAGCCATTGAGTCCATCTCACTGGCACCCAGGGCCTCGTCTCACATCTCAGCGATTCCTCATGGACAATACTCTCAGTCTGCATGGAACAGAGCAGACCTCTGGGTTGGGAAGGCCCACTGCAGAGATAAACTGGAAATAAAGACTTAACTCAGGCTGTAACAGAGGTATCTAGAGTTCCTGTCAGCTCTGTTGGAGTGTGAGGTTGACAACTCAGCTACCAGGCTTACCCAGCTTAGCTGAAATCTGTTCCAGAGGTGGACTATGCCATCCAGGCTCAATTCTCCTGTGCAATAGCGTCCCCGGGGTCGAAGCAAATTGAGAGCAGATTTCATTCAGTTTGAAGCCTTTAAAGGGGCTTTGGTTTTTTATTAATCTGAATCTCCTCATGAGGAAACAATCAGACAAATCCAAAATGAGGGACATTCCAAAAATAACAGCCTGGGGTTTTCAAAAATGTCAATGTCATCGGGGAAGAAAGGGCTGAGGAACAGTTCTAGAATAGAGGAAGCTAAAGAGATAAGTCAGCAAATGCAATGTGTGAACCTGGGCTGGATCCTGGAGCAAAAACAGAGGAAAACAGTTATAAAGGACACATACTGGACACTTGGGGAAATTTGAATATACACCATATCAGGTAATAGTGTTGTTCCAATGCAAAGTTTCCTGATTTTGATGTGGGCAAAGATCCTTGGTCTTAGAGCATCTGCAGATCAAAGGTTATGTGTGCATAACTGCATCACAAATGGGTTCAGAAAAGATTAGAGAGAGAGAGAGAGAGAGAGAGAGACAAAGATAGAAGATAGATAGATAGATAGATGATAGATAGATAGATACATGATAGATAGAGAGATGATAGATAGATAGATAGATAATAGATAGATAGATGATAGATAGATAGATAGATAGATAGATAGATAGATAGATAGATGATAGATAAGCACAAATTGAGCAAAATGTTAACAATTGGTGAATCTAGATGAGGAGTAAATGGGTATCTATTGTACTATTTTGCAACTTTCTATAGGTTTAAAAATTTTCAAAACAAAAATGTGGAAGGAAACTCTTTAGAAAAGGAAGAAGGAAAAATAAATTTTGTACTTCCAAATAATGTGATGTAGTAGTTACCTTCCAGGGAAGGTAAGTGAATGGAATCAGGGAGATACATAGAGTTAATTTCAACAGCTTTAGTAATGTACACTTTCTTAAGGTGGATGGTGGGTTCAATGTTTATTGTAATACAATGCTTCATCAACACATATGAAATATATTAGAGTCTTTCATATGTATCAATTATTACATAGAAATACATATTTTACCAAATAATTACCTTCCAAAAATGTTTTCATTAATATTTTTCTTTTTTTTTTTCTTTTTTTTTTTTTTTTTTTTTTTTGGAAACTGGGTCTCACTGTCACCCAGACTGGAGTTCAATGAGCTGTGATCGTGCAGTGGCATAATCACAGCTCACTGCACCCTTGACCTCTGGGATCAAGGAATCCTCCCACCTCTGCCTCCCAAGTAGATGGGACCATAGGTGCATATCATCATACTAAGCTAATTTTTAATTTTTCTGTAGAGATTGGGGTCTCACTACATTGTCCAAGCTGGTCTCAAACTCCTGGGCTCAAGCCACTCTCCCGCCTTGGTCTCCCAAAATGTTGAGATTATAGGTGTGAGCCACCGCACCCAGTCAATGTTTCTTTATATTTTTTATTTATTTGTCCTCAGAGGTAGATCAATGAAAGTATTTTTTTAGGAGATCCTGAAATTCCATGTGTCTGTTATTGGCCAAAAAAGCCCACCTCATCTGGTAGAAGGATAGAGGGTCTTTATTTACAACAACAGAACTGCTTGGCTGTTGATGGCTTGTTGGTGCTTGCTGGTGCTTGTTGGTGCTTGTTGCCAAAGATTTTCAGGACCGCCTTCCGTAGTGATCACCAGCTCCCTGCTTCGATGGTTGGTTCACTACTGGTAGGGAAGAAGAGCACTTCTTTTGGCCTTAGGGGTTTTGCCCTGACTCTTTCTTTCCCTACAGCCACCCCCACCCCAATGCTACTCCCAATGCCTAAAGTTGGTTAGGGGTGGCAGGCAAGTGCTGGAACCACAGGTGGAGAGGGGGATCCCCCAGCTGTGTGATTTCTCCCAGCAACTTGCTGTTAATGGGAACAAAGCCTGAGGAGCCGCCAGACACAAAACCATGTAACAATGGCCACACCAAGAGTACAAACCAGATGGAGCAGCCCCTGCCTAGACCTGTCCAGTGTCTTCCCAACGCACCTCAAATGAACATCAGTCTCCTTGTTGTGACCTTTAAGGCCCAGAAGGGCCCCTCTAAGCCTCTGTATCCTCATCTTCTACAACATCCTCTCCCTACCTTTTGCTCACAGCATGGCGGCTGCGCTGGTTTTCTCTGCCCCTTATACGCACACACCTCAATACCCCTTGGGGATTTTGCATTTGCTCTTCCCATCTCCTGGGATGCTTTTCCCCACAATCCTCACAGGGCTGATTCTTCTGGTTTTTCAGGTCTCAGTGCCAATATCACCTCCTCAGAAAGCCCCTTCCTGACCCCTTAGTGTGAGACAGCCCCATCTTACAGGTACTTGCTTATTTTTTGCACAATATTTTTTCTATAGTTGTCTGGTTTACTTATTAACTTCTTTATTTTTCATTTCCCACCAGTGGGATATAATGGCTTGCTCGTTGCTGAAGCCCCAGCACCCAGACAGTGACATCCTAAGGACCTCATTCACACATCCACTCATGTGTGACTTAGGCAGTTATTCTCCCTGCCAGCTTCAGTTTCTTGCTCCATAGAAAAAGTCCTAACACTTACAGTGCCATATCAATGTGAAGAGAATATACATCAAGGGCAGGTACCACCATAGCTACCGTGCACCTGCTACTGGGTGGGCGCTCTATAAATGCTGGTTTCCTTCCTGTCCCTCAGCTCCTTACAAAGCAGTTTTGACCTATGCCGTACCATTTGCCCTTTGTCAATCCTTTTAGTTAAGCTGTGTTAAACCTTTTGCAGTAGGTAGGGAAGCAATTGTTACCCCTATTCCATAGAAATGAAAACTCAGAGAGATGAAATTACACAGAATCACACAGTCAGGGGTAACATGGGCTATTCTTGAATCCAGTCTTCCTGTTTCAAAAGTTTGAACCCATGTTCCTTACACTCCCTCACAATACAATGTGGTTACTTACGGACACACAAAGATAGAAATGAGACATGATGATGATGATGATAGGAGGTGTTCACCAGCTTTCCAGATGGTGGGAGAGAGAGACGGGGAAGTGCGGCCCTCCTTCGCACATGTTTGTAGAGCTTGCTCTACTTACAGCCAGACCTTTCTTTCTCAGTTGTTGTGGCCCTGGGGTCTGATTAGGAGAATGAACTTTTGTCCTAGAGCCCTTTTGTCTAGAGCCCTTGCTGGTCTGGACTGGGGGAGATGATCCCCGACACGTCCTTAGGAGCCCACATTTCTAAAAGAGCATCCAGAACAATCTCTGCGTCTCCAGACCTCAGCACCAGGGATGACCTCAGATAGGTCCAGTTTCCCTACCCACCAGGAGACCAGGTTGCTGCCAGATGTTCCCAGGTTAGAAATGACTGACTTCCTCATTGTCATTGTTCATTGAACAAAGCTGTGTTGCCTTGGTCTACCGGCACCATTGCTTCCACATGGGTTATCTCTAATCTTTCTCCAAGAGCTGAAGATTTGCCTCATCTCCAAGACCAGAAAGCTTCTTCTTTCCCCAGCCACGGGAATGGACAGGATCCCCAAATCTGGCCTCAACCATCACGCACACCCGGGCATAACCTCTCCTGCTGATGTTACCAAAACACTAGGGTTTTGGTCTAGGTCCCATTGCTTGCAGCACAGAAAGCCAATCACTGAGATGAGTATTGCTGAGAAAGAAGGCTTTAATTCAGTGCTGCAGCTGAGGAAATGGGAAATCAATCTCAAATCCATCTCCTCAACTGACTTAAATTAGGGGTTTATATAGCAAGGAAGAAATGTAACCATGTGTGGGAAAATAGGTATTAGGAAGGGTAGGGGAGAGGAATTGGTCCACAGGAAGCAGGTGGCCGGTTAGGCAGTCATGACAGGTGGGAGGTCTGGCATCTCATTGTCCAGATGCAGTGATCTGATGAGTTTCAGGTCCTTGATATAATCTGGGACGCCTGATTATTGGTTTCCTGAGAAATAAACTCAGGTAAGACATATGTAACTTTCTCAAGTTTTAAGACTGGATTAGTCAATTTCTATGTTTGTTCAAAAGAAACCACAAACATTAGTTATATAGGACAATTGGGCCAGTGTCGATGTGAGCAATTCCTGGCAAGCCACAAGTAAGTAAGAGGGGAGCACAGGTATAAGTAATTAAATGATGTGTACCAGGGACTCAGCTTTGCTGCTCTGACTCAAACACCAACTCTGTGCATAGCAAGCTCTATGGCAGTAACATCAGCTCACAATGATGCTGATGACATGTGTAACACTAGCCTTTACTCTGCACTTCAGCTGTGCCAGGCGTGATACACATTTGCCCCTGTGCACACTCACCCAGATAAAATCGAGGCTTAGAGAGATTAAATGACTAGCCCAGAGTTGAAAGAACTTTTAAAACTTCTACTAGTTTCTACTTTTAGCAAATTTACAAATATGTACTGTTTAAAGAGCCTAACAATTCAAGTTTTGTTATAAAATATAATTGCCCCAATCATCAGCCCCCGTCTCGGATCTTAGCTGATTGTTTTGGCATAGGCTGCCTTTGCTTGAACAATATGTTTTTATTGCCACATCTTGACTTTTACATCACCCCTCTGTACACACACGTCACTTTCCCATAACCCTGGCTTCTCCCAACATAATTATTTCAAAATTTGTAGTTAGAGACAAATCATCAGTGTTTGAATTATTATGAATATGTAAATACTCCTCAGAGCTTATTATGATTTAATTTTTGTAGTTATTAATACTCCAAAGTTAATAATTGTTTTCTTTTGATTTGCTTAGATTTCTGTGTATTTATCATTCATTCAATCACAAATGCTATCAATTGTCTAAATTTCTTCATAATGCATGAGGCTTTCTATTGATTTTAATTTCCTAAGGAAATCTCCCCAGGAGCCTTCAGAGGAGCTCTAAATTGTCCTGATTTCTATTTCTATGTCACCCACAGAGAAAATGAAAAGAATGGCATGCCCAGAAGTTGATCAGTGTACATCCTGCACAGCCAAATGCAACAGGTCTTTTCCAGAGTCTGCTGCCACTCAGTTACCCCCTGTGTTGGATCTTCTCATTCCTATACCTCTTGTCTTCCTCTTTTTGGGTTTACTCTGCAATTTTGATGGAACACATCCTTGAATAGCTTTTGGAGACCTTGCTTATATGCAAATGTCTTTTATCTACTCTCAGTTGATTGGCGGTGGTTCAGCTGGGAGTAGAATTCTAGTTGGAGATCATTTTTCTTCACTAGTTTGAAAGCATGCTTCATTGCCTTCTAGGTGGCATTGAGACTTCAAAGCCTTCCTAATTCTAGGTTCTTTATAGCCTCTCTATAGATAGATATAGAGATATAGATATAGATATAGATATAGATATAGATATAGATATAGATATAGATATAGATATAGATATA
>NC_045453.1:40489479-40492165 GCF_002776525.5 Piliocolobus tephrosceles
ATATAGATATAGATATAGATATAGATATAGATATAGATATAGATATACCTCTTCTTTTTGACCCCAGTGATGATGTGCCTTGTCATGGGCCTATTATCACCCATTATGATAGAAACTTGGGGGACCCTTCCAATCTGAAAACTTATGTACTAAAAAACTTGGAAAGTTTTTGAATTTTTCCTATTTATTCTTTTATCCCATAAGTTTTCTTTAATCCTATTTCTGCAACTTCTGTTAATCAGATGTTGGGTCTCTTGGACTCGTTCTCTAATTTTCTTTTCTCTTCTAGTTTTCATTTCTTTTTCTTTTTGCTCTGTTTTTTGTAAGAATACCTCAACTTTATCTGGAAACTTATTCTGAGGTTTTCCTTGCTGCTGTATTATTTTCATTTCCAAGAGTTATTAGCATTCTCTGAATGTTTTTGGTAACATCTCGTTCTCTTTTGATTATTGCAGTTTATTTTCTTATCTCCCTAAAGCAGGGGCCCCCAATCCCTGGGCTGCAAACCAGGGGCCATAAGCCAGGTCCATGGCCTGTTAGGAACCAGGCTACGCAGCAGAAGGTGAGAGGCTGGTGAATGAGGATTACTGCCTGAGCTCCACCTCCCATCAGATCACCAGCAGCATTAGTAGGAGTGCGAACCCTATTGTGAACTGCATATGCAAGGGATCTAGGTTGTGTATACCTTAGGAGAATCTAAAGCCTGATGATCTGAGGTTGAATAGTTTCATCCCAAAACCATCCCCACCCCCAACCTCCTCAACCCCCTCAACCCCCGTCGTGGAAAAATTGTCTTCCATGAAACCAATCCCTGGTGTAAGAAAGATTGGGGACCACTGCCGTAAAGTATTAATAGTCTGTTTCTGGAGTGTTTTCTTCCTATTCTATGCTTCTTCTGTCTGATTACTTTCACCTTTATTTTATTCTAAGTCAGTCTTTCTCAACTAGGTTCTTCTTTTGAACCACAGATCATAGAAAATTATTTGTGACTATTTTCTTAATTCTGCCCCTCAAAATGGTACATAATAGTATGATTCTAGTATGTCTGGATGCCTTAGGCTTACTTCTTTCAAGGAAATCCTGATTATTCATGAGACAATTGTGATATCCTGAATAATGGGCTCCCATATCCTAATCTCCAGGACTTGTATATAACAAAAGGAACTTTTCAGACCAAATTAAGAATCTTGAGATGAGATTATCCTGCATTATCTCAGCGAGCCTTAAATGTAATTACCAGGGTCCTTAAAAGAAGGAGGCAAGATCAACAGAGAGAGAAAGCCATGTGACAACAGAAGCAAAAATTGGAGTGAATGACCGGGCGCGGTGGCTCAAGCCCATAATCCCAGCACTTTGGGAGGCCGAGACGGGTGGATCACGAGGTCAGGAGATCGAGACCATCCGGGCTAACACGGTGAAACACCGTCTCTACTAAAAAATACAAAAAACTAGCCAGGCGAGGTGGCGGGCGCCTGTGGTCCCAGCTGCTCGGGAGGCTGAGGCAGGAGAATGGCGTAAACCCGGGAGGCGGAGCTTGCAGTGAGCTGAGATCCGGCCACTGCACTCCAGCCTGGGAGACAGAGCGAGACTCCGTCTCAAAAAAAAAGCAAAATTGGAGTGAAGGGGCCATAAGCCAAGAAATCTAAGCACCTCTAGAAGCTGGAAAACGAAAGGGAACATATTCCTTGGATTCTCTAGCAGGAACCAGCCTGGCCAATACCTTGCCTTGACCCAGTGAAATTGATTTCAGACTTCTAGGCTCCAGACCTGCAAGAAAATAAATGTGTGTTGTTTCAAGTCCCAAGTTGGTGGTAATTCACTATAGTATTCATAGGAAATGAGTCCCATAAGTAACTCTTAGATCTCTGTTAGCATTTCAGAGTAAGGAACTAAATGCTAATCGGAAGATCAGAGTGCAAGAACTGCACAAGGCATCTGCAGCTCCACTGTAGGAGACTCCGGATGGGCCATGTTCCTGCGAAACTGCTAATTTCAGTACCTTTAACACTTTCTTCTTCAGCTGGACAGACTCCCGAGAGAACACTCTCCAGGTCTCCTGACTGGAAGGTGAAGACTGACTGCAGCATCCTGGGAGCCAGGTCAGGAAAGCGGGCTGAGGCTCGTCAGCATCCAGCTGCCCCTCACCACACTGCTACAGTGCACAGCCCAGGTGTCCAAAGACCATGCCTTACCCTCTCCAGCCAGTCTTTGCTGAGAGGGGTGGGCAGTAGCCTGGCTGCCCACAGTAGGGTGCAGACATAGAGATCTGAGTGCTTACTAAACAAATCCTTCTTATTTGAGTCTTTCTGCCTTACCCCCAATTTCAGAGGTACCTGCTGCCCCTAGGTCTCGAGGTTTGTGGAATTTGCCGCACACATTTGCTATTTTAAAATTTTCGCCACTATGGCCTTCTGAGCTTTGTTTTCTTTCATCAGTTACCACTCATCTATCTGTATTCTGACTCCCAAACCATGTTGTTTTCATTTCTTCTCCCATTTTTTCCATTGTAGTGGGTTTTACCTTTTTCAAAACAATCCATTCCAGTGGGGCTTCAGGAGGAGAAAAACGCAGACACATACGTTCAATCAGCAAACTTCACCTACAAAGTTTTTAATTCACTTATCCATCTTATGTCTCACTTGTTTTTGTTTTTGTTTTTGTTTTAATTTAGAAACAGAGTCTCACT
>NC_045453.1:40492175-40494775 GCF_002776525.5 Piliocolobus tephrosceles
AATTTAGAAACAGAGTCTCACTCTGTCACCTGGGCAAATACGGTGGTGTGATCACAGCCCATTGCAACCTCAAATTCCCAGGCTCAAGAGATCCTCCCACCTCAGCTTCCTAAGTAGCTACAGGTGCATGCCACCAAACTCAGCTAAGTTTTTAATTTTTTATAGAGATGGAGGAGTCTTGCTTTGTTACTCAGGCTGGTTTTGAAATCATGGCCTCCAGCTATCACCCCACCTTGGCCTCTCAAAGTGCTGGGAGTACACGTGTCAGCCACCACCCCCAGACTTATGACTCATTTCTATCCTAATAACATCTATGTAAGATGAGTGAAGACCATATTCCATATTCTCATTCCCATTTCATGAAAAGTGAGCCTCAAAGAAGTCATGTGCTTTATCCAAGGATAAGAAGTCTGGGGCTCTGAGTCCTGGTCTGGGATTCCATGGGCCAAGAGGTGCTATCAGTCACATTCTGTCACTGTCACGGAAACCTGCAATACCCCAGAACAGGCATGGGGAAGGTCAGAACATAGAGACGGAGGCAGTAAAAACAGTTGAGGATGCTAAATTGTCTCAGAAGATTCATTGAGGCCAAATTGCAGAAAGAAACAAAGAAAGAAAAGAAACAAGACATGGGGATAGGGAGGGAGGGAGGAAGGAAGAAAGAAAGGAAAAACTAAGAAAGAGGAAGGAAGGAAGGAAGGAAGGAAGGAAGGAAGGAAGGAAGGAGAAGGAAAAGGGGAAGGGAAGGAAAGGAAGGAAGGGAGAGATAGAAGGAGGGAGGGAGGAAGGGAGGGAGGGAGGAAGGGAAGGAGGGAGGAAGGAAGGAAGGAAGGAAAAAGGAAAGAAAGGAGGGGGAAAAGGAAGGAAGAGAAAAGAAGGAAGGAAGCAAAGAAGGAACGAAGGAAGGAAAGAAAGAGAGAGAGAGAGAATCTGACACAAATGAGAATTCCCCAGTGAGAAAGCAATCCTAGGAATGTCAATAAATTTTTGAATGAAAGTCAAAGCTTGAAATTTTATTGCGTGTAAATT
Organism: Piliocolobus tephrosceles; assembly: GCF_002776525.5. Lineage (NCBI taxonomy): Eukaryota > Metazoa > Chordata > Mammalia > Primates > Cercopithecidae > Piliocolobus > Piliocolobus tephrosceles. The sequence goes on from NC_045453.1 coordinate 40,493,205, forward strand.
TATTCAGTCATTCAAAAATATCTATTGAACAATTTGCCAGTTATTGAGCTATTATCTCTAAGCTCCAAACTTATCCTTTTCTACCCAGCTTTGTAATGCCAGGGCTAGAACTCTGCATCTACCATTCTGCCCATCCAGCTGCTACCTGTTGGGATCCACCAAGAGGGGGTAGTAAAGGGAGACCCTGAGGCTGGGGAAGGGAAAGTGGCCCTCTTCTTCCTGTTCCTGAGTACTTCCTGCTCCTGAATACTTCCTGTTCCTGAGCACTTCCTGTTTCTGATTAGCTCCTGTTCCTGAATACTTCCTTTTATTGTCTGCATCGCTTCCTCAGTGATAACCTAGGCACTGGAAGTTCTTTCCTGTAGCAGCGACTCCATCCAGTTTGCAGTTTTTACGTTACACAACCCAGTTTCAATGTTATACACAACCCAGTTTCAATGTGGCCCCACTCAGATATCTGAGTCCCAGCTCCATGGGGCCCCTCCTCTGAGCTTCTACATTTTAATAATTTTCTGTTCTTCCTTCTATTCCCTCACCCCTAGGGGAAGTAGCTATTTCCTGCAGTTGCCACCACCATGATTTCTTAGAGTTCTCTTTTTGCCTTTCTGCGAAAGAACCCAGTTAACAATTTTTATATAAAATTATGCCTGTTAAAAGGTGTGGTTTTTATCTCCTGACTGATTCAAGCACTCACTATGAACCACCACTAAAGCTCTATATTAGGTACAAATCTGGAAGGAAAGAGTCCCCCCTACATAAATGCTGACACATTGCCAAAGGATGAGAAGGTGGCTTTCCTAGATGAATCAGGCTTTGTAGTTATGCTGCAGTGACCAAATGTTTGGACCAGTGCAGTTTGTGGTTCCCATGGGCAGTGTCCCTTAACTCCAAGAAAAGGACTTCAGATATCAAGTCCCCCGGGGCTGTCTCTGATTTGCCAGGAGACAGCATGAATCTTGGACAATGGTGCTATCAATTTTCTGTAAGTCAGCCGGGATGACGGCTTTGCTCAGTAAACAGATTTCTATTTGAGCACTTTCAAAAGCCAGATTCATTATTTCAGGCATGGTCAGTATATGTTTCTGTGCTAGGCAGGTTATTTTATAGCTGCAGAACGAACAGAACATTTCAGATCTCATCAGAGTTCCCTGGACGGCTGTAAAATGTCTTCCTTAAATGTCCTCAGGATCCACATGTGAGACTGAATCAGTTTTTCAGGTTGGGAAAGCCAGTGCTGGAAAGGAAGAGGCAGTTTCGGGCAGCCACAGTTACTCAGAGCTCAGTTCCGGCCTCTGAAAGCTATCTCCTTCTCTTTCTGGGTCAGACTTACAGGTCATCTTGTTAAGACATATTAATCCCCATGGCTGGTTTTGTCTGTGTCTCCCTCCCACCCTGTCTCCACCAGAATGAGCTTCTTGAAAACAAGGCTAGGGTCTTGTTTATGTCTTGGGACTACAGCATGGTACCTAGAGCCTAGCTGATGCTCTTGTTTTTCTTGAGCTGGAACAAGCTGAATTGACCATGATAATTCCTAGTGGAAGTTTTTTTTTTTTTTTTTTTTTTTTTTTTTT
>NC_045453.1:40494875-40565973 GCF_002776525.5 Piliocolobus tephrosceles
TGTTTTAGCAACTTATGTTTACAAAGTCTTTTAAAACACTCAATTTAGAATTTTTAACCTTTTCTAATTATTTCATGAATTCACATATTTCTTTTTTTTTTCTTTTTTTTCTTTCATTTTTAGTTGACACATAATTGTACATATTTATGGGATACAGAATATTTCAATACATGTATACAATGTGTAATGGTCAAATCAGGGTAATTAGCATATCTATCACCTCAAACATTTATAATTTTGTTGTATTATATACAGAATTCTCTTTTAGCTTTTTGAGTTAACCATATTCTCCCTAAGATGCTACAGGACATCAGAACTTATTCCTCCAATCTAGCTGTAATTTTGTATCCATTAACCTGCCTCCCCCTATCCTTCCCCTCCCCTCACCCTTCCCTTCCTCTAATATCTACAATTCTACTCTACTTCTGTGAGCTCAACATTTTTTATTTTTAGCTCCCATATATGAGTGAGAACATGCAGTATTTATCTTTCTGTGTCTGGCTTATTTCACTTAACATAACATCCTCTAGGCTCATCCATGTTGCCACCAAAGACAGGATTTCATCTTTTTTTTTTCTTTTTTTTTTTAATAGCTGAATAGTATTTCACTATAGATACGACATTTTCTTTTTTTTTTTTTAATTTCAAATTTATTGGTCCAAAGTTATACACCACATTATCTTAAGAATTGGCACCATGAAGGCAGTTGTGTGGTTTTGTGATTTCTTTTTTTTTTTTTTTTTTTTTAATACTTTAAGTTCTAGGGTACATGTGCATAACGTGCAGGTTTGTTACATATGTATACATGTGCCATGTTGGCGTGCTGCACCCATCAACTCGTCAGCACCCATCAATTCATCATTTATATCAGGTATAACTCCCCAATGCAATCCCTCCCCCCTCCCCCCTCCCCATGATAGGCCCCATTGTGTGATGTTCCCCTTCCCGAGTCCAAGTGATCTCATTGTTCAGTTCCCACCTATGAGTGAGAACATGCGGTGTTTGGTTTTCTCTTCTTGTGATAGTTTGCTAAGAATGATGGTTTCCAGCTGCATCCATGTCCCTACAAAGGACGCAAACTCATCGTTTTTTATGGCTGCATAGTATTCCATGGTGTATATGTGCCACATTTTCTTAATCCAGTCTGTCACTGATGGACATTTGGGTCGATTCCAAGTCTTTGCTATTGTGAATAGTGCCGCAATAAACATACGTGTGCATGTGTCTTTGTAGTAGCATAATTTATAATCCTTTGGGTATATACCCAGTAGTGGGATGGCTGGGTCATATGGTACATCTAGTTCTAGATCCTTGAGGAATTGCCATACTGTTTTCCATAATGGTTGAACTAGTTTACAATCCCACCAACAGTGTAAAAGTGTTCCTATTTCTCCACATCCTCTCCAACACCTGTTGTTTCCTGATTTTTTAATGATTGCCATTCTAACTGGTGTGAGATGGTATCTCATTGTGGTTTTGATTTGCATTTCTCTGATGGCCAGTGATGATGAGCATTTTTTCATGTGTCTGTTGGCTGTATGAATGTCTTCTTTTGAGAAATGTCTGTTCATATCCTTTCCCCACTTTTGGATGGGGTTGTTTGTTTTTTTCTTGTATATTTGTTTGAGTTCTTTGTAGATTCTGGAAATTAGCCCTTTGTCAGATGAGTAGATTGCAAAAATTTTCTCCCATTCTGTAGGTTGCCTGTTCACTCTGATGGTAGTTTCTTTTGCTGTGCAGAAGCTCTTTAGTTTAATTAGATCCCATTTGTCAATTTTGGCTTTTGCTGCCGTTGCTTTTGGTGTTTTAGACATGAAGTCCTTGCCCATGCCTATGTCCTGAATGGTACTACCTAGATTTTCTTCTAGGGTTTTTATGGTATTAGGTCTAACATTTAAGTCTCTAATCCATCTTGAATTAATCTTCGTATAAGGAGTAAGGAAAGGATCCAGTTTCAGCTTTCTACTTATGGCTAGCCAATTTTCCCAGCACCATTTATTAAATAGGGAATCCTTTCCCCATTTCTTGTTTTTGTCAGGTTTGTCAAAGATCAGATGGTTGTAGATGTGTGGCATTATTTCTGAGGACTCCATTCTGTTCCATTGGTCTATATCTCTGTTTTGGTACCAGTACCATGCTGTTTTGGTTACTGTAGCCATGTAGTACAGTTTGAAGTCAGGTAGCGTGACGCCTCCGGCTTTGTCCTTTTGACTTAGGATTGTCTTGGCAATGCGGGCTCTTTTTTGGTTCCATATGAACTTTAAAGCAGTTTTTTTCCAATTCGGTGAAGAAACTCATTGGTAGCTTGATGGGGATGGCATTGAATCTATAAATAACCTTGGGCACTATGGCCATTTTCACGATATTGATTCTTCCTATCCATGAGCATGGTATGTTCTTCCATTTGTTTGTGTCCTCTTTTATTTCACTGAGCAGTGGTTTGTAGTTCTCCTTGAAGAGGTCCTTTACATCCCTTGTAAGTTGGATTCCCAGGTATTTTATTCTCTTTGAAGCAATTGTGAATGGAAGTTCATTCCTGATTTGGCTCTCTGCTTGTCTGTTACTGGTGTATAAGAATGCTTGTGATTTTTGCACATTAATTTTGTATCCTGAGACTTTGCTGAAGTTGCTTATCAGCTTAAGAAGATTTTGGGCTGAGACGATGGGGTTTTCTAAATATACAATCATGTCATCTGCAAACAGGGACAATTTGACTTCTTCTTTTCCTAACTGAATACCCTTGATTTCTTTCTCTTGCCTGATTGCCCTAGCCAGAACTTCCAACACTATGTTGAATAGGAGTGGTGAGAGAGGGCATCCCTGTCTTGTGCCAGTTTTCAAAGGGAACTTTTCCAGTTTTTGCCCATTCAGTATGATATTAGCTGTGGGTTTGTCATAAATAGCTCTTATTATTTTGAGGTACGTTCCATCAATACCGAATTTGTTGAGCGTTTTTAGCATGAAGGGCTGTTGAATTTTGTCAAAAGCCTTTTCTGCATCTATTGAGATAATCATGTGGTTCTTGTCTTTGGTTCTGTTTGTATGCTGGATTACGTTGATTGATTTGCGAATGTTGAACCAGCCTTGCATCCCAGGGATGAAGCCCACTTGATCATGGTGGATAAGCTTTTTGATGTGCTGCTGAATCCGGTTTGCCAGTATTTTATTGAGGATTTTTGCATCGATGTTCATCAGGGGTATTGGTCTGAAATTCTCTTTTTTGTGTGTGTCTCTGCCAGGCTTTGATATCAGGATGATGTTGGCCTCATAAAATGAGTTAGGGAGGATTCCCTCTTTTTCTATTGATTGGAATAGTTTCAGAAGGAATGGTACCAGCTCCTCCTTGTACCTCTGGTAGAATTCAGCTGTGAATCCATCTGGTCCTGGGCTTTTTTTGGTGGGTAGGCTATTAATTGTTGCCTCAATTTCAGAGCCTGCTATTGGTCTATTCGGGGATTCAACTTCTTCCTGGTTTAGTCTTGGAAGAGTGTACGTGTCCAGGAAATTATCCATTTCTTCTAGATTTTCTAGTTGATTTGCGTAGAGGTGTTTATAGTATTCTCTGATGGTAGTTTGTATTTCTGTGGGGTTGGTGGTGATATCCCCTTTATCATTTTTTATTGCGTCTATTTGATTCCTCTCTCTTTTCTTCTTTATTAGCCTTGGTAGCGGTCTGTCAATTTTGTTGATCTTTTCAAAAAACCAACTCCTGGATTCATTGATTTTTTGGAGGGTTTTTTGTGTCTCTATCTCCTTCAGTTCTGCTCTGATCTTAGTTATTTCTTGCCTTCTGCTAGCTTTTGAATGTGTTTGCTCTTGCCTCTCTAGTTCGTTCAATTGTGATGTTAGAGTGTCAATTTTAGATCTTTCCTGCTTTCTCTTGTGGGCACTTAGTGCTATAAATTTCCCTCTACACACTGCTTTAAATGTGTCCCAGAGATTCTGGTATGTTGTATCTTTGTTCTCATTGGTTTCAAAGAACATCTTTATTTCTGCTTTCATTTCGTTATGTACCCAGTAGTCATTCAGGAGCAGGTTGTTCAGTTTCCATGTAGTTGAGCGGTTTTGATTGAGTTTCTTAGTCCTCAGGTCTAGTTTGATTGCACTGTGGTCTGAGAGACAGTTTGTTATAATTTCTGTTCTTTTACATTTGCTGAGGAGTGCTTTACTTCCAATTATGTGGTCAATTTTGGAATAAGTACGATGTGGTGCTGCGAAGAATGTATATTCTGTTGACTTGGGGTGGAGAGTTCTATACATGTCTATTAGGTCCGCTTGGTGCAGAGATGAGTTCAATTCCTGGATATCCTTGTTAACTTTCTGTCTCGTTGATCTGTCTAATGTTGACAGTGGAGTGTTGAAGTCTCCCATTATTATTGTAGGAGTCTAAGTCTCTTTGTAAGTCTCTAAGGACTTGCTTTATGAATCTGGGTGCTCCTGTATTGGGTGCATATATATTTAGGATAGTTAGCTCTTCCTGTTGAATTGATCCCTTTACCATTATGTAATGGCCTTCTTTGTCTCTTTTGATCTTTCATGGTTTAAAGTCTGTTTTATCAGAAACTAGGATTGCAACCCCTGCTTTTTTTTGTTCTCCATTTGCTTGGTAGATCTTCCTCCATCCCTTTATTTTGAGCCTATGTATGTCTCTGCATGTGAGATGGGTCTCCTGAAGACAGCAGACTGATGGGTCTTGACTCTTTATCCAGTTTGCCAGTCTGTGTCTTTTAATTGGAGCATTTAGTCCATTTACATTTAAGGTTAATATTGTTAAGTGTGAACTTGATCCTGCCATTATGATATTAACGGGTTATTTTGCTCATTAGTTGATGCAGTTTCTTCCTAGCCTCGATGGTCTTTACATTTTGGCATGTTTTTGCAATGGCTGGTACCGGTTGTTCCTTTCCATGTTTAGGGCTTCCTTCAGGGTCTCTTGTAAGGCAGGCCTGGTGGTGACAAAATCTCTAAGCATTTGCTTATCTGTAAAGAATTTTATTTCTCCTTCACTTATGAAACTTAGTTTGGCTGGATATGAAATTCTGGGTTTAAAATTCTTTTCTTTAAGAACGTTGAATATTGGCCCCCACTCTCTTCTGGCTTGTAGAGTTTCTGCTGAGAGATCTGCTGTCAGTCTGATGGGCTTCCCTTTGTGGGTAACCCGACCTTTCTCTCTGGCTGCCCTTAAGATTTTTTCCTTCATTTCAACTTTGGTGAATCTGGCAATTATGTGTCTTGGAGTTGCTCTTCTGGAGGAGTATCTTTGTGGCGTTCTCTGTATTTCCTGAATTTGAATGTTGGCCTGCCCTGCTAGGTTGGGGAAGTTCTCCTGGATGATATCCTGTAGAGTGTTTTCCAATTTGGTTCCATTTTCCCCCTCACTTTCAGGCACCCCAATCAGACGTAGATTTGGTCTTTTTACATAATCCCATACTTCTTGCAGGCTTTGTTCATTTCTTTTTCCTCTTTTTTCTTTTGGTTTCTCTTCTCACTTCATTTCATTCATTTGATCCTCCATCGCTGATACTCTTTCTTCCAGTTGATCGAGTCGGTTACTGAAGCTTGTGCATTTGTCACGTATTTCTTGTGTCATGGTTTTCATCTCTGTCATTTCATTTATGACCTTCTCTGCATTAATTAGTCTAGCTGTCAATTCTTCCACTCTTTTTTCAAGATTTTTAGTTTCTTTGCGCTGGGTATGTAATTCCTCCTTTAGCTCTGAGAGGTTTGATGGACTGAAGCCTTCTTCTCTCATCTCATCAAAATCATTCTCTGATCAGCTTTGATCCATTGCTGGCGATGGGCTGTGCTCCTTTGCAGGAGGAGATCTGCTCTTATTTTTTGAATTTCCAGCTTTTCTGCCCTGCTTTTTCCCCATCTTTGTGGTTTTATCTGTCTCTGGTCCTTTGATGATGGTGACGTACTGATGGGGTTTTGGTATAGGTGTCCTTCCTGTTTGATAGTTTTCCTTCTGACAGTCAGGACCCTCAGCTATAGGTCTGTTGGAGATTGCTTGAGGTCCACTCCAGACCCTGTTTGCCTGGGTATCAGCAGCAGAGGTTGCAGAAGACAGAATATTGCTGAACAGCGAGTGCACCTGTCTGATTCTTGCTTTGGAAGCTTCCTTTCAGGGGTGTACTCCACCCTGTGAGGTGTGGGGTGTCAGACTGCCCCTAGTGGGGGATGTCTCCCAGTTAGGCTACTCAGGGGTCAGGGACCCACTTGAGCAGGCAGTCTGTCCCTTCTCAGATCTCAACCTCCATGTTGGGAGATCCACTGCTCTCTTCAAAGCTGTCAGACAGAGTCGTTCGCGTCTGCACTGGCTTCTGCTCCTTTAGCTGAGCCCTGTCCCCAGAGGCGCAGTCTACAGAGACAGGCAGGTTTCCTTGAGCTGCTGTGAGCTCCACCCAGTTCGAGCTTCCCAGCGGCTTTATTTACCTACTTAAGCCTCAGCGATGGCGGGCGCCCCTCCCCCAGCCTCGCTGCTGCCTTGCGGTTAGATTGCCGCAGACTGCTGTGTTAGCAAGGGAGGCTTGCTAACAAGGGAGCCTCCCTTGTGTTAGCAAGGGAGGCTCCGTGGGCGTGGGACCCTCCCGGCCAGGTGTGGGATATATTCTCTGGTGTGCCAGTGTTATAGCGCAGTATTGGGGTGGGAGTTACCCGATTTTCCAGGTGTTGTGTGTCTCAGTTCCCCTGGCTAGGAAAAGGGACTCCCTTCCCCCTCGCGCTTCCCGGGTGAGGCGATGCCTCGCCCTGCTTCAGCTCTCGCTGGTCAGGCTGCAGCAGCTGACCGGCAGGGATTGTCCGGCACTCCCGAGTGAGATGACCCCAGTACCTCAGTTGAAAATGCAGAAATCACCGGTCTTCTGTGTCGCTCGCGCTGGGAGATGGAGACTGGAGCTGTTCCTATTTGGCCATCTTCGAATTCACATCCCTAGTGGAAGTTTTAAGCACTGTGTAGGAACATGACTCCATGCTCTGATGACCACACTCTATAATTTTTTATAGGTACATACATAGTAGGTATATGTATTTATGGGGAACATGAGATATTTTTATATAGGTATACAATGTGTAATAATCACATCGGGGTAAATGGGGTACCCATCACCTCAAGCATTTATCTTTTCTTCATGTTATAAACATTCCAGTTATACTCTTTTAGTTATTTTTAAATGTGTAATCAAATTATTATTGACAAGTTACCCTATTGTGCTACCAAATATGAGATCTTATTCATTCTATTAATTATCCAATTGACAAAATATCATTCATTCAATTATATCTTAGTACCCATTAACCATGCCCATTTCCCCTCCCCGCCACCCCAACCCCACCACCACGACTCTTCCCAGCCTCTGACAACCATCCTTCTACTCTCTGTCTCCATGAGTTCAACTGATTTAATTTTTAGCTCCTACAAATAAGTGAGAACATGTGAAGTTTGTCTTTCTGTGCCTGGTTTGTTTCACTTAATGTAACCACCTCCAGTTCAATCCATGATGTTGCAAATGACAGAATCTCATATTTTTACGGCTGCATAGTACTCTATTGTGTATATGTACCACATTTTCTTTATCCATTCATCTGTTTATGGACACTTGGGTTGTTTCCAAATCTTGGCTATTGTGAATAGTGCTGCAATAAACATGGGAGTGCAGGTATCTCTTCAATACACTGATTTCCTTTCTTTCAGGTATATACCTAGCAGTGGGATTGCTGGATCATACGGTAGTTCTATTTTCAGTTTTTTGAGGAACCTCCAAACTGTTCTCCCTAGTGGCTGTACGAATTTGCCTTCCCACCAACAGTGTACACGGGTTCCCTTTTCTCCACATCCCTGCCAGCATTCGTTACTGCCTGTCATTTGGATATAAGCCATTTTAACTAGGGTAAGATGATATCTCATTGTAGTTTTGATTTGTATTTCTCTGATGACCAATGATGTTGAGCACCTTTTCATATACCTGTTTGCCATTTGTATATTTTTCTTTTAAGAAACATCTATTCAGATATTTTGCCCATTTTTAATTGAATTACTAGATTTTTTCCTTTTGAGTTGTTTGAACTCCTTATATATTCTGGTTATTAATTCCTTGTCAGATGGATACTCTGCAAATATTTTTCCCATTCTGTGGGTTGTCTCTTCACTTTGTTGACTGTTTCCTTTGCTGTGCAGAAACTTTTTTTTTTTTTTTTTTTTTTTTGACAGAATCTCACTCTGTTGCCCAGGCTGGAGTGCAGTAGAGCAATCGCAGTTCACTGCAACCTCCATCTCCCCAAGTTCAAGTGATTCTCTTGTCTCAGCCTCCTGAGTAGCTGGGATTATAGGCATGTACCACTACACTCGGCTTATTTTTGTATTTTTAGTAGAGATGGTGTTTCACCATGTTGACCAGGCTGGTCTCGAACTCCTGACCTCAGACGATCCACCCGTCTTGGCCTCCCAAAGTGCTGGAATTAAAAGCTTGAGCCACCATGCTTGGCCAGAAGCTTTTTAACTTCATATAATCCCATTTTTCCTTTTTTGCTTTAGTTGCCTGTACTTTTAGAGTATTACTCAAGAAATTTTTGCCCAGACCAATATCCTGGGGAACTTCCAGTGTTTTTTTTTTGTTTGTCTGTTTGTTTGTTTGTTTTTGGTAGTTTTGTAGTTTGAGGTCTTACATTTGTCTTTAATCCATTTTGGTTTGATTTTTGTGGGTAGAAAGTGACAGGGGTCTAGTCTCATTCTTCTGCACATGGATAGCCAGTTTTCCAAGCACCATTTATTGAAGAGACTATTCTTTCCCCAGTGTATGTTCTTGGTACCTTTGTCGAAAATGAGTTCACTGATGATGTCTAGATTTATTTCTGGGTTCTCTATTCTGTTCCATTTGTCTATGTGTCTGTTTTTATACCGGTATGATGCTGTTTTGTTTACTATAGCCCTGTAGTATAATTTGAAGTCAGGTAATGTGATTCCTCCAGGATTGTTCTTTTGCTCAGGACAACTTTAGCTATTTTGGTCTTTTGTGGTTCCACATACATTTTAGGATTATTTTTTTCTGCTTCTCTAAAGAATGTCATAGGTATTTTGACAGAGATTTCATTGAATGTATACATTGCTTTGGATAGTGTAGGCTACAACCTATAATTGGTTTTGCCCTTTCCACTTCTGCCTCCCCTCCTTTTAATCAGAAGAGGGAGAGAGAATGGGCTGGACATTCTTTCCCATCCATGGCCTCAATGAAATGAAAATGCCCCCAGGAAGAGCTGAGGATAAGAGTACAAGGGCCACCAGTGATCCCAGAAATAGATAGAGGCAGCCCAAGATGAAAGACACCTTCAGGCGAGAACACACTTCTCTATCAGCTTCTCTCTCTGTTTAAAATTGAGCCCTTCTGACTTCCCTAATAATAAAAATGCAAATTTTTAAAGATCATAAATCATCTTTTTCATCTATGAGATTGATAGTTACTTATTAGTATTATTAACAGTAATAGTAATTAATAGTATTATTATCAGTCAATGTATATTGAGATTGACTTTTTAAATTCACCTATAACATTTACAAAGATTAAAAAAGGGAGGCACTGAACATATTTTAAAATGAGTTTTAAAAAAAGCAACCTGGCAATATCAAGCACTGGCAAGGATGCAGAGCAACTGAAACTCTCAGGAATTGCTGGTGGAACGCAGACTGGCTTGGCTGCTCTGGAAAAGGCTTGACAGCTTTTAAAAGGTGAAACATACACTTAGTGTGCAACTCAGTAATCCCACTCCTAGGCACCTACCCAAGAGAAATGAAAACTTATGCTCACACAAGAAAACTCTATACATAAATGTTTATGCAGCTCTATTCATAATCAACAAAAACTGGACACAACCCATTTGTCTTAGTGGGTAAATGCATAAACAAACTGTGGATCATCCGCACAATGGAATACCTACCACTCAGCAATAAAAAGGAATGAACTATTGATGCATGCAACAGCTGAGTCTCAAAGGCATTATGCTAAAGGAAAGTAGAAGCCAGACTCAAAAGGCTGCATATTATGTGATCTCATTTTTGTAACGTTCTAGAAGAGGTAAAACTATAAAGACAGAGATAAGATCAGCAGCTGCCAGGGATAAAGGACGTGTTTGACCACAAACAGGAAGCACAACGTAGTCTCTGAGCATGAAACTGTATCTTTTCTCCCCAGTTTTACTGAGGTATAGCTGACAATTAAAAATTATATATATTTGAAGTGTGTAACTTGATGATTTGGAGTTGTTCTGTATCTCAATTAGAGTGGTGACTTCACAAACCTATACCTATATTAAAATTCCTACAACTACACACAAAAGTCAACTTTATTTTATATAAATTTTAAAACTAATAATAATGAGATATTAAATATGAATAAATATATAAACAAAGATGAGAGGGCTCTTGGAGAAATGGCTGATGCCAGACCTGAGGCAAAGAAAGTGCAAGGTGAGCCTGGAGCATCTCGTGCCAGAGAGCAGAGAGGGGCTCAGAGGACACAGGTCCAGCTTGAAGGGGCTGCCACTTGCCAAATTTGGGATGATCTGGCTGTCAAAATGGATAGCGACAGAAATTCACTGGATTGAGAAAGAAGCCATGAGTACAATCTGATACTAAAAAAGTTGAGGGGTGGAATAAGAAGCTTTTCTTTATAGAAAAGCGATAACTTTTTTTAAAAGTAGAAAGAAGGGGAAATGAAAAAGCACTTTATAGTCAGGAAAGCAGCAATTGATCCAGGCAAGGATGATCAATAGATTCTAAAATCACTGGGTAAGAGATTGTTGGGAAGCAAGACATTCTGTCTCAAAGTATCACCCAGTAGGTCACTTAATAATCACAGAAGATCAGGGTACATTTCCAACAGAGAAATATAGCAGGCACTCACTTAACTGAGTGATCAAAGTTAATGTCACAAATTGTGGACAAATTGGCATCTTGTTGTTCCTCCTGATACCATGCCCTGAGAAGGAGGCAACAGCATCTGTATAATATGCCTGCCAACAGTATTTACGCTAAATCTAATCCTGAGGCACAATCAGATAAATCCAGGCGTAAGTACACTCCATAAAACTCTTCAAAATGCCAATGTCATGAGAGACCACAAAAAGGCTGGAGATCTGTTCTGGATTCAAGAGACGTGACAGGGAAACAGTATGTGACCCTTGATTCCATTCTGGATCAAGACAAAATCTGTTAAGTACAGACAGTCCACAACTTACAATTGTTCAACTTACAATTCTTCAATTTTACAATGGGGCAAAAGTGATAGGCATTCAGTGGAAACCGTACTGTGAGAACCCATACCATTCTGCTTTTCACTTTTAGCATGGTATTCCATACATTACATGAGATACCTAACACTTTATTATAAAATAGGCTCTGTGTTGGATAATTTTGTCCAACCGTAGACTAATGTAAGTGTTCTGAGCACATTTAATATAGGCAAAGTTGTTATAATATTCAGCAGATTTAGTGTATTAAATGCATTTTTACTTACATTTTTTCAACTTATGATGGGTTTATTGGGATGTAATCTCATTTTAAGTCAAGAAGTGTCTTTATTCAATGATTTGATATGAATTTTGTATTAGAAAATCGTATTTTAGCAATTCACAAGTGTACCAATTATTTTATGCTTACGTAAGGGTGTGATTTTGTTCTTAAGAGACACACGCCGAAGTATTTAGCCATCAAGTGTTATGATGTCCATAGATAACTCCAGTTTGATAAAAACTAACAGAGAGCAGATGTGGCAAAATGTTAACACCGGGTGGATCTACACTGGGTGAAGCACTTACAAGCGCACATTGCACTTGTTCCTACAATTTTTTCAAAGGCTATTTTTTTTTCTGAAGAAAAATAAAGGAGAGAAAAAACTGATGAGGAAGCCTAGTATTGGCAAGGTCGTGGGGCACTGGAAATTCTCCTGTACAGCTGGTGGGAGTGTGAGCCAGCACATGCTGTCCGGAGGGAAATCGGGTGCACAGTCAAGCATAAATTGAGCATACACTTTGACCCACAAACCCCACACCCCACCACTTTCAAGTTAACTTAGAGAGAACTCACTAAGGTACAAAGATATATATGCCCTAAAATTTCACTGCAATCTTATTTTTTATACCAGAAAAGTAGGAAATAGCTTAATGTCCATCAACGGAAAACTGGTAAGTAAATTATGCTTCATTTCTAGCTTACTGGTCAAGATCCTGGGCTCTAAGGTCAGATACCCTGGCAATGCTGATCGATTTTCTTGTGCCACAGCCTCTTCATCTGCTTAATGGGCATAATACAAACTCCTGTTTGGTAGAGTTGTTATGAGATTATGCAAGGCCATGCATGTGCCTGGCATGTAGCAGGTATCAAATCAATATTACATACCATTAGCTTTATGTAATTGATAAAAAAAAAACTATGAAGCCAACCTTTGTTTATTGACCTGGAAAGATGCTTCTGTCATAGTGTCGAATGAAAAAGCAGGTTATGGGATAGAAGAGCACAAGGTCTGATTGCACTTATGTGAAAGTGCATTTTTAATTTCCATTTGGATATATTTGTAGCAAGATGTCTGGAAGATTGGCCACCTAATCGTTAATAATGTCCCTAAGGTGAGGACGCTTCCAGTCTTTCATTTTCTTCTTTGTACATTTCTATATTGTTTGTTTTTTCTTTTTTTCTCACAACACATGTAACAGTTTTACAATCAGATTCTTTTTAATTGTGAAAATATTAGTAAATCAGATCCATAGATCTTGCCTGCTCAGACCTGACTTTGTCTGAGGGGTTGACCAGATACCCTGCTGATTGATTTCCCAGAGGCTACTTCCTTATCTTTGGTACAAGTTACTGTCCCCTTTTCTCAGCCTGAGTGTTCTCTCTGCCAGGCGTGCCGGAGGCATTTACATGTTCAGCTCTTTGTTCTCTCCACAGGATTATGTTTTCCCCACATTTCTACCTCATTTTCACGCAGCCTACAGCGTGTGTGTGAAGTGTGTGTTTGGCTCAGGGGATGACAACACACCTGCAGAGGATTCACTGACGCCTACCTTGGGTGGCACTCAGCTCTTTTCTGGGTGTTTTCTAAAGACATCCACACTGTCCCGCAGAAATTCAGTTTGCAGCATCATTTCCTCCCCAAGCCCGGTTTTCTGCAGCCTGGACCCTCACCAAGGTGCCAAGATCGAGCTGACCACGAGATGGCAGTCTTTCCTCGCATCAGGGTGGCCGAAGCCTGCATCCCCAGACCTGTGTGCTTCTGAATCCAGCTTCTGTGCTGCCCGAAGAAATTTCAGCAGAGATTATTTACTAAAGAGACCTTCACTAAAGAAGAGAACAGTAGGATTAAATATTCGGAAACAGAAGAACTCGAAGAAGAAAATACAATTTCCCAACGTCACATGCTCACCCATCCTTCTCCTCTTCAACAAAAGTCGCAACAGTTTTGTGTCCATTTGCAGTCTGGGGTAGAATTAGAATTGCCAAGCACCCCAGTGAGGTCTGAATCCACATTCCTTTATTTATTTGTGCCACTCAAAGCCAGATATTGATGTCTGAAAACAAGATACATAAGCTTCATTATTTAAGTGTCTCTTCCTTAAACAAGACCGCTTTAATACTTAACAAGGTAGGGAAGCTACATAATTTAAAATCTATGCGACAAGAAATAAGAAATTATTTGTAGCGGGCTCCACTTTTACACCCACCAACAAAGAAAGACATTCACAATTTTTTGCCTTCCCAGGGCCCCAAAATACAACACAGGCCTGTTCTCCTGCTCTGGGCAGAAGCCGCAGCTGAAACTGTTCTTTATCAGCTTTTCTTTCTCAATATTTACCAACCAATAAATCTTTTTTCCCCGAAGACAACTGACATTCGAATCCTGTTCATGTGGACGCTTGTTATCCAAATAATATTAAATAAACTGCTTCATTTTCCACTGAAAAAGTATTAAGATGGATTTTTGTTTCTTTGCTGGTCAATATTGAAGAAGAGAGGGGCTGCTCTCATCCATGGCAAGGGCAGCTGCCTGCCTGCAATGAGCACATCTCAATCTCCAAGCCTCCTGCGGAGGTGCCTCCTCTCTGTCCTGTCCTGGGGCCATGAAAGCTCATTGTCAGGCTCCCACAGTCCCTGCTGTGTGGCACCAGCAGGGTCGAGCCTGTCTGTACCATTGTCACGGTCATAACTGAGGACTCCATAGAATGTCGCCAGAGCTGCAGGAGTATTTTGCCCATTTTCCAAAGTGGGATAGGTCAGTCTTTTGAGAAAAATTCCAATTCTGTTGTTCCACAAGCCAATTCCAGCTTCCTTTTTTATTATTATTATTTTTATTTTTAGACAAGGTCTCACTCCATCACCCAGACTGGAGTGCAGTTGCGTGATCACGGCTCACTACAGTCCCAGGTGATCTTCCCACCTCAGCCTCTCAGGTAGCTTGGGATTACAGGCACACACCTCCATGCCCAGCTAATTTTTTATATTTTTTGTAGAGATGGGCTTTCACCATGTTGCCCAGGCTGGTCTTGAACTCCTGGGCTCAAGCAATCCTCCTGCCTCAGCCTCCCGAAGTGCTGGGATTCCAAGCATGAGCCAGGGCACCCAGCTCAACTCCTGCTCTTTCCTGTCAGAAGAGTGCATGGTACCAATGGTCACAGAGCTAGCCAGAGGGGTCAGGAGGGAGGAGGTCTGGGCTAGCTCTTCTGCTGACTTCCTGGGAGGACCAGCAATGAGACTTGCATTTCTGGGCCTCAGTTTCTCCATTCGTACAAGGAAATGTTGGACCTGACTTTCTTTCAAACCTTCCCGTAATGCTACTTATCAAGGATCTGAAATAAAGGAGGAGGCTTTGGAGCTGGCTTGATCTTAGTGGAAATTAAACATCTGAGTCCCTAAAGAAACTTCTGGGGAAGAAAAAAAGAAAAGCTTTGGAAGATTAATAGTAGCATATAATATTTATGTGGAGACGTCTCTGTCCTAGGTACCATTCTAAAGGTTTGGTCATATGATTTAATTTAACTCCGACAATACCCCCCTATTCTTATACCCACTTGACACTCAAGGGAGCTGAAGCACTGAGGGATGCATGACTTCCCCAGGGATCGCATGGCTTGGAAGGATCGGAAAAATGGGAAGCCAGGTGGCTTGGTTTCAGGGTTCATTCTCTTAACTTCCTAACCCCACAGCTGGCAGCAAGCCCAGGAAACCTCTGAGGGTTGCCGCAGCCCAGTGGGTTGTGGGGTGGAGCTGTAGCTGGAGGCTCTGGCAGTTGGAGTCATGGGCCCTGGCCTTAAGCACTACCCTGTGAGTGCTATTGTCTCTTTCTCTTATCTTTATTTGGCCTTTACTCAGATAGACATTGCCGGGGGTGATAGCCATGCTCATCAGTGTACCCGGATTTCTGACATGATTTTATTACTACATAAATAAGACATGGGTAATGTTTCCTCATTAAAAAAAAAAAAAAAATCCAAGAATTACAAGTAAGGCTAAAAATCCCCTTTGAGTACCACCGCTCTCCGTTTCCTCCTCTCCTACTATAGGAGATACTGTCATCGTTTTGGATGGTGCACTACAAATTATTTTCTATGAGGTATGTACCCTTAGAAAACCTGTGGTCACGCTTTATAGTTTATGAGGTTCTGTTTCCTTCAGCAATGCTATCGTGCTGCGTGTATTATCTGGAAATCGCTTTCCTTGGTCAACAGTGCATCTTGAGACCCTTCCATGTTCCCACTTACAGATATGTCTCGTGCTTTTTACCACCAGAGAGTATCCCATTGTGTGAATGAATCTGAGTTTATCTGTCCATCCCCCTTTTGATGGTTATTTAGGGCATTTCTAAATTTGTATTTTTCCAGAAATTGCCATAACGTATGTCCTTTCACATACTACCTCGTGCATGTGTACAAATATTCCTTTGGTCTAAATGATGAAAGTGAAATTGCTGGGTATCATCATATTTTATTAAACTGGCATAAATGTCATATGAGATTTTTATGAATGCTCCCCCCAAAAATGTTGGGATTTGAAACTCTGTAATAACGCCAAATTGCTATAAGTGGTAACAAAATATGAGCAAGATTTGAGGGCCATGGGATGCAATAATGCTGAGAAATGACATGGGTGATGCCTGTGAATTGTAAGGCTATGCTTTTCCCTTCCACCCAAGAAAACACAGCAGAATGCAAGACGGGTGAAAATGACATGAATCCTGAAAACTCTTAAATGCATTAGAATTGGAAATTTTTAAGTAACATACTTGCAAACATGGCCAAGATCTGCTGTGATTTACCTGCAGGATCCGTCCTTCTGCACAACCCATGCTGCCAACCAGGAGCTATTCTGTGCCCACCAACTCAATGAGGCAGCAACCGGTTCTGTACATGAAGATTCCAAGGGATCCCAGATGACATGTTAGAACAGACACTATCCAAGAAGGAAAGGACATATCCATCAGCCATGCTACAAGTGTCATGCCACCATGGAAGTTGATTGCTAGATACTGGACTGGCATACACCACATACATACACACACACACACACACACACACACACACACACACACACGCTGAAGCATCCTCAGAATTCCTGCAACTCCAAGGTTCAAACGTCCAAGAAGAATACCATGGGGTGAGGACTGTGTGCTTGGCCTGGCTCTTTAGAGGACTGGAAATAGAATCTGCTTTTAATTAAGGGAGCCCTAATACCAGTCTCTGCCAGAATGCCAGAAGTTACAAATCCGCGTGCCCTGTCCACCCTCTCTCCAGTGGAGACTCTTATCTGATCTTAAGATCAACCTCAGGCTAAAAAACAAAGAGTGAACCAAGTCAGTCTGTATGGAACCCTAACATTCTCTGTCTTGGCGCTTCCCCTGCTGAAGACAGCCCACTTCTCTTACTTCTTACACCTGGGTCCCACAGATTTGATGGCTTTTTTCCTTCGCACCTTTCCCATTCCAACCCTGCCTTCCTGAAAATAGCTTCTGTTTGCTCTCTAGACCTGTGCTAGTCAGTGGGTGGTCCTGGGCACCTGAGCTGGTGCACTGAGGATTTGTGCTGATCTGCAGTGAGATCGGGGGAGATTTGGAGGGCAACCCCTTGGAGACTTTGATACCTAATTAAGCAGAGTAACTTTAGGTCTGTTAAATCTAGTAATAACTTTAGGCTTGAATTTTAGTGTATATTTTTATTTCATTTTCTTAGTAATTCATTGTTATTGCATTGTATTTTTATTCTTATTGTTTTAGAGACAGAGTCACTCTGTAGCCCAGGCTGAAGTGCAGGGTTGCCATCATAGCTCACTGCAGTCTCAAACTCCTGGTCTCAAGTGATTCCCCCTCCTTGGCCACCAAAGCACTGGAATTACAGGAGTAAGCCACCACACTCAGCCTGTTATTGTATTTTATGAAAATGCTCACCTATGGTGGATTGGAAATGCTTTTAAACATGTATTTTTAAGTCAAGATGTCCTCTCTCTGTCTCTTAACTTTCTATGACTTGACTAGCAGGTACATTCAAGTAACTTCATGTATCATGAAGCAGATGGAACAGGCGACTCTCCATTCTAGAGACCCCTGGCTGTAAGGGGCTGTCCCCTTTGCTAGTGTGGGAGGTCAGTATGCCTTACAGAATGAACCATACGGATTCAAAGACTAATCCCAAATATGCCAGGATTGTCACTTTCATTTCATTAGACTTTCTAAGCCCAAGGAAATTGTTGTTTATGCTGAATGGCTGTGTTCCCTACACCTGGTAGAAAAGAAGCCAAGTTCATGAAAAGGCAGGACAGCAGGTGGTTTGTATGATCGTGTGTTTAGATAAAGCCACCTGCCTGTAAAGAGGCACCTCGGATCCTTTGGATTTTTCCTCTCCGGTGTTCCAAGAGGAGTGCAATTTTTTAAAAGTCCACATATGAAGACTTTGCCTTTTGAATAAGATCTCCAAGAGTAACTAAGATTTCCCAAGGTTTGTCTCAGCCCTTAAGGGCAAACATGATCAAACGTTTGCTTGAACTGATGCTCCAATTGTCTGTTGCTGGGTACCAAACCTCCACAAAACTTGGTGGCTTAAGCCAACAGCAAGTTTGTTTGGTTCCTGAAGATGCCATTTGCATAGGGCTCTGTAGGAAGAGTGCATCTCCGCTCTACCAGGCATCAGCTGGGCAGCCCAAAGGCTGGAATGGAGTCATCAGAAAGCCCCTCGCTCATGGCTGGTGCCAGTCCTGGGGAGATGCAAACAGCTGGGGCTGGACCAGCAGGGGCTCATCCCTGACCCCAGCATCTCTCTCTGTCCTTGCGTGGTCTCTCCACATGATCTCTCCAGCACAGCACCTTCAGGACAGTTGGACTTCCCATGTGTGCCAGGCTCCCAAGGCACTTGACCCAAAGAGACAGCCATGAGGAAACACTACCACCTTCCATGGCATAGCCCCAAGGTCACACATTCTATTCAGCAAGGTAGTCAACAAAGTCCTACCCTGGTGCAAGGGGAGGGAAACAGACTCCACCTCTTGGTTGAAATGAGGCAAGGTTCTGGAAGAGCATGTGGAACAAAAATACTGATGCAATTGCTTTTAAAAAATACAGTCTATCACCACAGATACACAGCTACAGAAAAAAAAAAAATGTGCAAGCAGTTCACTGAGAGTGTCGAGCAAGGCTAGGTGTGAAGGTGCTCGAGTGGCGGTCAGCTCTGTTTCTCCAGCTTTGATGCCTGCAGTGGCCCAGATGTAGCTGAGAATCCCCCAACCCCTGTGGTCATGGCAGGCACTTAAAGCCACCTCTTCAAAGAAGAATGAATTGATGGGACGCTTTGCTCTTTCCCACACATTCCACATGCATGTCTGGAGTCAGAGTCACTGTCTGTGGCTCTGATACCAAGCCCAGCTAAAGTGTTCCACCCTGATCTGGTGGAGTCATCCAGATCAAGAGCCTCTGCCTCCATGCAGCCCTCCTTGATCCTCCTCCTCTGGCCACATGCAACATTCCATCTTTTGTGCCACAGCTGGACCCTCCCATAAGCTCCCTACCCGAGTGTGTTAGTACATCAGTGCCCTGAGTCATTGGCTTGTGTTCCCCAAAGAGCCCATAAGTCCCTCAAGGCCTGAGACCACATCAGCTGTTTGTCATATGCCTCACTGTGCCTGGCACAATGACTAGCACACACGGGCCATGGACTTTTGACATGTATGACAAGGAAAGAACAGGCGAAATCCCAGAGATTTCAAGCTGTTTGTTTCATTTCCATAAAGAGAAGTGGAAATTTTATTTGGTTTATATTTGTTTCATTGGGAAACCCACTCATATACACACTCTTATATGTAACCTTGATTATGGTGAACATGCATTTGTCTGTGAGTGTGTATGTCTGTGTGTAAATGTGTGTATGTATACGTGCGTATTTTGTATAAGAATACATCTGCAATTGTGTGTGTTAAGGGTATAAAAAGTGTGTATGTCTGTATATGTGCTTGTGTGGGTGTGGGGATATTTATGTGCCTGAGTGTGCATGTTTGTGTGTGTCTGCATTGGTTGTTCATGTGTGCTTGTGTGTAAATGTATGTATATCTGTGTGCATATGTATTTATGTTTATGTCTGTGAGTACATATATGAATGCATGAATATATGTATGCTTGCATGTGTGTCTACATATGTGCATGTGTATTTGTGTGTGTGTGTTTCTGTCTGAGAGCATGCACAAAACCACTCATCCAAGAGGCTGGCAGTGGGTCTGCAGGCCTGGGCCAGGAGGCGTCCTGCCTTCATTGGCAATTCCTCCAGCATCCCAGGGAAGCCATCCTCACTTCCTGTCTGGGACGAGGAGCTAAGCAGAGGTCAAGTGACTTGCCCCAGACCCCACAGCAAGTCGGTGGCGGCTCTGCGAGGGTCTGATTGCCAGGCTCACGCCCCTCTGCAGGCCGAGCTGCCTCGCTGTGGCATGTTGGCACCCGGCCCAGGCTGCGCCGCCCGGCTCTGAGAGCTCCCATTGTGGCCGAGAAGTGGCCGAGTGCCATGGCCCGGCATCCGCAGGTGACGGCCGAGGGAGGAGTGACTCCCGAGGCAACAGGAAAAGGGCACCCCTCATTTTGTGTGGCTAAAGGGTTGGAAATAACAGACATGTAAAAGAGGGAGGGGGAGAGAGGAAACCAAAGCTAATGAGGAATAAAGAAGACGTGGAGAGGGACACACATGGAGAACGGTGGGAGCCGTGGGCAACGCGGGAGCCCCGCACTCACACAGCAACAGGAAGCAGAGCCAGCCGGAGGCCGCCGGCTCAGGAAACGTTTTGTTTCCTCCTTTAATTGGTGACCCCGCTCAGAGTTGCTGGAAATGGGCACAGCCCGAGAGACTCGAGTGTGGCTGTGGTAAACAATGGGCTGCTGAATGGCCTGGAAAGGCAGCCAAGAGTGGGTGCAGTCTCAGCGCCAGTGGATCTTAGAGTGGCTCTGCTGGGCACAGAAAGAAGGCTCTGAAATTCTCCCGAATTGTGCTCCCAGCTGGGCTCTCCTGGAAAGCCACCTGCACAGAGGTGCCCGTGGATGAGAGAGCTCTCGGTGAGAGATGCCCAAACGCTACTGGAAATAGAGTCACATGAAGAAAACTGCATTCAGCAGAGCATGTCTCATCTAGTGTGGGCAAAGGAGATATTTTAAAATAAGCTTCCAGGGGTAGGGAATCAGAGTTCCCAGGGGTCAAGCTTAGGTAACTACCTGTGGTTAATGACTTCTACCTAGAGTGGCTGGTGCTGGCTAAGAACCGGCTTTTGTTTGATGGACTGGGGCCTGTGAGTTAGGGACAGGGCACAGTCACCTGGGTCAGCCAGGGACCCGCCAAGCCACCACCAGCCATTGCTGCCCAGCACCCCTCCTGGCCACCTCTCTTCAAATGAACAAATATTGAAACATCAGCTGAAAGGAACACCAAATTATTTCCCATACCTGGGCTTGGTCAAAATTGCAGGACTTGTTCTAATACCAGGAAAATTAACCCAAAGTAGAAATCTCAAAAGGGGGCAAATTGTAGATAGAGACAGGACATACTATTTGTCTTCCTCTTCTCCTAAGACACCTTGAACATGGAGGAATCAAAGAATAAAAATCTCTTAAGAGCAAAGGATAGCAGTAGGGAAACCAAAAAGCAAAGGATGAGAGGTTTCTAAAAAATAACGCTAGGGTGTGAGTGGCCGGAGCGTATTGATGAACAAGCCTGTGTGAGGGAAACGGTGGCTCAGAAGGCACAGGAGGGGACCGCAGGGAAAGGGCCATCCTGCCAGCAGGACACAGGCTCCGCAGCCAGCAGACTAGGACTGAGCAATTGAGGAAAAGGAACTGCAAAATAGGAGAGGAATTAAAAACCTACTCCCAACCTACTGCACCATTCATTTCTTACACCCTGCCCTACTTTTCCTCCAAGTCTGAGCACAAAGAGGGCAGGCTGCCCACCCAGCTTGTTCCTCTAGCTCCTGGGGAAGAGAAAGACCACGGCGACAACAAAGCTTTCTCTTCTAAATTGAACACGCTTTCTAGGAGTTAGGAGCCAGGACTCCTAGAGTGTGTACCAGCACCCATGGCCATGCACTCCTCATTCTGGCATTTGGGGGTCCCCGGGCCCAAAACCTCCTTCCCTGCCTCTTCTCTCTAATGTGAAGCCTATCTAGTCAGTTAGCCCTGCCCTCATGCAGGTGCTTCACCCAAACCACGCAACTAATAGCAGCAAAAGTGCACACCAGCTACCTAGAAAAATGGATCCATGTCTTCCTTCTTAAAAATGAACACCGAAACAGATCACCAGGAATATGGAGAATACTAACTACTACATGAAGCAGAAGCACCAAGCAAACAGGACTAAACAACACCAAAGGAAACAAACACAATTCAGGCAACCAAAGAAGAAATGAAGAAAAAAAAAACACTCTAATTAATGACCTCAGAAGGATTTTGAGATTATATCACATCTACAAAACAAGAATGAAATGTTCTAAAACTTGAACAAAAAATAAGAAAGAGCTCTGGGAAATTGAAAATAGGTTTTCTGGTTTTGAAAATCAGATGTAAATGTTGAGAAATAATGTCAAGGTAATTTCCTAGAATCCAGAGCAAATATACAATGGTCAAAATCATAATAGAGAAGGTACAATGCACAGAGAATCAACTCAGGAAAATGACCTGAGCATTAGCAGTTTCAGATGAAATGCAGGGGCACAGGGGTAGTGGAGAGGGGATTATCAAAGACATGCAATAAGAGAAGAAAGGCTGCCAGAGAATTTAATCTGAATCTACATCTTTAAATGGCCCACAGCATGCCAGCAAAATGAGTGAAAAAGGATTCAGAACTGTGTACATAGTTATGAAATATCAGAATCCCAAGGATATAACGAAAATATAAAATGCTTAAAGACAGAAAACTTAAGGCATATACAAAGGATTGAGGCTCATACTAAGATCAACAATACTGGGTGTTATTAGCCAATGCAGAAAAGTACTCAGGTTTCTATCAGAAAATTAATTTACAATAATTTTATACTCAAATTAATGTATGCAAGAATTTTATACCCAACCAAACTATTATTAAATCTAAGATAAAATAAACACATTTTAATAATTCAAGGACTCAGAAAATAAATCTCCTAATATCTTTTTCACAGAAATTACTTAAGGCTGTGCCACCACAAAAGAAGAATAAAAATTAATAGACTGAAAGAGTCGCATACAAAAAACAGTAGAATGAGCCCTAAAGTGCAGCTAAAAGAAATGCAAGAGTGAAAGTTGTAAAGTAGGTCTATAAAGCAAAAATCCAAATCAGAATAGAAAATACATAGGCTCCACAAAGAATATATTCATGAAAGACTGGGATGAAACCAACTGATAGAATCAGTAAGAAGTTTAAAAATAGCTGTGGCGTGGTGACATCTCTACAAGAAAAAAATATATATATAGTCGTTTTTCCTTATTCTCAGGGAATGTGTTCCAAGAACCCCAGTAGATACCTGAATCCACAGATGGTACTAAACCCAATGTATACTGTTTCTTCTATATATACCTATAATAAAGCTTAATTTATACATTAGGGACAGTAAAAGATTGACAACAAAAACTAATAATAAAATAGAAAGAGTATAACTATATATTGTAATAAAAATTAGGTAAGTGTGTAGTGTGTTCTCTTTCTTTCTCAAAATATAAAAACAGTTGACTGTGGGTAACTGACTGCAGAAAGCAAAACCTGGGATAAGAGGAGGAGTACTAGGGAAACAAAATTGCGCAAGAGAATCAAGCTTCCGCTGTGAAACAGACTACACTGTGACATGATTGTGAGAAATCAATGGTGGGTAAAAAGGGGACTCTATTTGCCCTTGGTGCTAGAAACATCCTCCTTTGAGTGATGTAGGATTCTTGGCATGGAACTCATGAAGAAGAAAAGGCAAATCCACTTGGCCCTGCAATTCAAGGTAGATATAAAGGCATAATAATGTACACTTAGTTTATTGGTTTTCAACTTTTAGAACCAACTTACAGGGAAAAAAAAAAACCAAGATTATTCAAATGTTATTACAGAATGTAAATGTTAGCAAAGTAAACACTGTAAAAGTGAAGACAGAACTAGAAATACATATAGAAAAATAGAGAACTGGTGGAAGAGAAAGGAGGTGAAATATCTGATCTTAGACTGAAAAGAATCAGAAATACAAACTACCATCAGAGAATACTATAAACACCTCTACGCAAATAAACTAGAACATCTAAAAGAAATGGATAAATTCCTGGACACGTACACCCTCCCAAGACTAAACCAGGTAGAAGTCAAATCCCTGAATAGACCGATAACAAGTTCTGAATAGTTCAACCATTGTGGAAGACAGTGTGGCGATTCCTCAAGGATCTAGAGCCAGAAATACCATTTGACCCAGCAATCACACTACTGGGTATATACCCAAAGAAATATAAACCATTTTACTAAAGACACATGCACACATATGTTTATTGCAGCAATATTCACAATAGCAAAGACATGGAACCAACCCAAATGTCCATCAATGATAGACTGGATAAAGAAAATGTGGCTCATATACACCACGGAATACTATGCAGCCATAAAAAGAATGAGATCATGTCCTTTGCAAGGACATGGATAAAGCTGGAAACCATCATCCTCAGCAAAATAACACAAGAACAAAAAAACCAAATACCACATGTTCTTACTCATAAGTAGGAGTTGAACAATGAGAACACATGGACACGGGGAGGGGAACAACACACACTGGGGCCTGTCAGGGGATGGGGGGCAAGGGAAGGGAGAGCATTAGGGCAAACATCTAATCCATGCAGGGCTTAAAACTTAGATGATGGGTTTATAGGTGCAGCAAACCACCATGCCACATGTATACCTATGTAACAAACCTGCATGTTCTACACATGTATCCCAGAACTTAAAGTAAAATAAAATTAAAAAAGTATTACGATATAGTGTCTGTACTTGATGGAACAAGAAATAGAAATCCATATATTTTGCTTAAAATTAACTATAAATTTAAAACTAAATCTTTGTTTGGGCTAACCCAGAAGCAGATTCTAAATTAAGGATTCAACCACAGGTGGTTTATTTGGAAGGTGAAGAAAACATCGGTAGAGGAATAGGGAGGCGGGATAGGGAAAGGAAGCAGCCTTGAAAGGGCCTGTGATCAAGTCTACCATCCCTGTGGGTGATCGCTGCACAGGTGGGAAGTCAAGTTCAGATCAATAAATGCAGGTGCAGCCAGCTGGAAATCAGGTCAGTGTGCCCCCAAAGTGGTAAGGGCAGTGGGATACAGGTGTGGCAACAACAGCTGCCATGTATGTCTATTGCAAATTAGAAAGGGAGACACATTTCTAAGTAGGCATGTGCCATGCCATAGTCTAGGACATAGCTAGGTAATAGGTGATGCCAAAGCAGAGGAGGGTGAAACTAAATGCTTAGAAGAGGGGATAGAGGAGATAAGCTGATTCACCCTGAGGAACTAGTTCAGGCTAAGGGATTGGAGGAGCAGCTGTTAAAGAAAGGGGTTGAGCTCTGAAGATCTCATGAAGAAGGTGGAAAACTTCAGAGGGGAGCTGACTGAGTTCTGTTTAAGGAGCAGCCAGAATGCTGAGGGGAGGGAAAGGGAAATGGAGTCAGAGTGGAGTGGGAAGGGATTAGGGCTGCCTTTCTGTTTCTCCAGAATTAGGGCTACCTTCCTCTTTTCCCAGCAGTAATTCTAATTCGGATTTGCAACCACTTGCAGCCACTTCTGATGCTGCAATCCCTACCTCTGGCTAAGAGTAAGCACTCAATCAATATTTGCTGAATGGCTGAATGAATGAATGTGAACCCTGTCAGAGTATAACCAGGTATTTCAACTGCAAAACACCTTCTATGAACTGAAGCTGGTGGCATCTTGTGAGGCGCCTGGTTGAGACATTATGTTTTACCATAGCCATTCTGCTGTTAATAATAACCACAAACATACAATAAACCCCATGTCTTAGATCTGAGGCAAGGATTGGAGTGTAAGTAGTTATTTGGGAGATGACTTCAAGAAACATGGGTAGGGGATTGAGGAAATAAGGCAGGGAAGAGTGCCAATGAGCAAGTTAGTGCTATGAGCAATGGAGGCACAGTCCTTCCAGCTCGGGAATTTGGGGAGATGGTGTGGAACATGAAGGTGGATTATTGATCCACAAATTTCCGTCCATCATGCTTGAGAGTTGCTTTCAATGGATCAACCCTTTCCTTCTCCCCCCGTCCCACTCCACCCAATCCCCACCTCCAGCCCTCCCTACCCACAGTACAGCTTGCTTCCCAAGCCCCAGGAAGCCCCAGGTGGAGATGTGCACATATGCTTGAGGAGGAAGCCATTGATAGTGAATGCTAAGGGGATACGAATGGAGCACTGACTGCATTTGCTACAGATTACTGAATGCCAGGCACATTGAGCAATAAAAAGAAAAAGAAAAGAGCTAACTGGGCTAAAAAACTGAATGAAGGCCAATATACCAAGAATATAATGAATAAGAGGGAGAATGGTAAGATTAAGCCAGGAAAGCGGTAAGAATCAGGGAGTGCCCTGTCAGCCAAGTGTATTAATTGGGATTGGCTACACTATGCCAACCAGTAAAAACTGGGAGGAAGAAAAAAGAGCGCAGATATCAGGGAATAGAAAAAATCTTGGAGTCATAGTGGACCCTAAGCTCAATAAAAGTTATAAAGAAAGCATGTGAGGATGATGCCCTTAGGAGCACCTGCACATATATGAAAT
Organism: Piliocolobus tephrosceles; assembly: GCF_002776525.5. NCBI lineage: Eukaryota > Metazoa > Chordata > Mammalia > Primates > Cercopithecidae > Piliocolobus > Piliocolobus tephrosceles. Next base: position 40,521,151 of record NC_045453.1, read on the forward strand.
GTGGGGGTCAAGGACCAGCCTCTTTTGTGTTAAGCAACCTTGATTGAGCTCTAATTGTGTCTAGATTTAGTCTTCTCACTTTAAAGTGTGTGTGGAAAAAACAGTTGAGGAGACTTGGCAAAGAGCAATGAAGAAAGTTGAGTTTGCATAACAAGCCCAGAAAAAGAAGACAAAATAGCTATCTACAAGCTTATCGATGTTTATGGTGAAAGGAACCCCAGCCAGAGGTTGCTTCATTCACAGGAGAGATGGTGAATAGAACCCTGAAGTCTGACTAACTCTGTCCTCAAAATCCCCATGATGCAGTCCATGCCACCTTGATCATCATCTCGGTGTTCAGGGTTCCCCTGCATTGGTCCAGGGTACCTTACTGGACCAACAATTCAGTTCAAACTTCCTTCAGCTTTCCCATGGAGTCATGGGAGATTTTTAGGGGTTTCCCTGCCCCTAGAAGAATAAGTTGCAGCTCCTCCCCTCTAAAAGCTCTGATAGCAGTAGAAAACATCACGTTTGAGTAGTTTGCATGTTTGCCAATCTAAAGATGAGGAATTGATAAGACAGGAACATGGAACCCTTTCTGTTTTTATAATTCCATGGGCAATAAACTGTAGTCATGAGTCAGAATCCTACATTTTTCATTAAGGGTCTGTAGAGAAATCTCCAAAAAGATTTCTGTCTTCTGACTTTTTCGGTCCAGTATCTGAATATCTTCATCCGTGGTCAGGAGGGAAGAATGCAGTTTAAACAATGAGAATAATATTAATAATAATAATCGCTGTGAGCTTTCACCAAGTACGACTAAACGGCAGATGCTGTGCTGCACGTCTGTTCCCACATATCTACTGTGGCATAAATAAACCACTCAAAAATGTGGTGGCTTTTTAAAAACATCATTTATTTAGTTTATGAATCTGGCATGTCAACCTGGACCAGTGGGGAACATCATCTTTGCTTCATGTGGTGTCAACTGGGGAAGCTCAAAGGGAGTCTAGGAGTTCATTTCCAGGATTGTTCAGATCTGTGCCTGGTGAATTGATGCTGCCTGAGAGCAGCATGAAGTCTACAATTCTGGAGGCACCTACTCCAGAGAATGGGAGCCCAGCTGGGCCTGAATTGAACGTAGGGGAATTGGATGCAAACCTATGGAGGAAGACACACTTCCAGAGAGCTGCGTCTCCCTCACTGTGTTAGAAGACTGAGCTTGACTCTCCTGGAGATAAAGTAGAACGTTTCTGGACTGGGGGATATCAGGCACATGGGAGGACAGGTGTCCATACTACAAATAGTTCATTCTATGGAATTTCCACCCTGAGTACTGGAACCCTCAAACCTATTTACCTCCAGACTCACTAGTCAATAAATATACTGCCCAAAAGAAAGTGGGAAGATTATTCTCTGGGAAATTTGACCAATACAGGAGAAAGGACCTAGATCCTGACATCAAGAGTTCTCCTACGATGACCTGAAAAGATTACCACACAGTGGAACTCATAAGTGATGAGCCTCAACTATATGCACAAAATTTCCAATCTGCTTTTCAGTGCTCCACTTTTAAATTTGAGTAGACAGCTAAGGATCCCCAGACTTATAAGAAAAGCTCTAGCAAGAAGTAGATCCCCCATAAGAGAAAACAGAAAAAAAGTAAATTAGAAGAAACAGAGCCCATGTAGAAAGACAAAAATTATACCAAAAAAGTGGCATTAATATTTTCAGAGAAATCAAAAGAAGCTACTATATCAATGAATCTAAAACAATATTCTGTAGAAAGGGAACAGTCAGAGAACAAAAAATGAGCTCTTAAGAATTGAAAGATATGCTGGGCATGGTGGTGCATGCCTGTAGTCCCAGCTACTGCGGAGACTGAGGCCAGGAGACCACCTGAGGCCGGGAGTCCAAGGCCGCAGTGCACTGTGTGATCAAACCTGTGAATAGCCTCTGCACTCCACGTGGGTAGCGCTCCACCTGGGTAGCACTCCACCTGGGTAGCGTAGCAAGCCTCTGTCTCTTAAAAAAATAATTAAAAATGTGATAGTAGAAAAAAAACTCAGCAGAAGTTTGGGAAGTATAGTTAACAAAAGCTCTTTAAAAAAAAAAATAAGAGACATAGAATTTAAACTTTAAAATACCTTTAAAATTAGAAGATCAGTCCAGGAGGGTCAATAACCACCAATGAAAGTTCAAGAGTGAAAACATAGAGAGGAGAATATTCTTTTTTCGAGTAAATAAATAACTCAATAAGGTTTACCAGAACTGAAAGACATGAGTCTCCAGGTTGCAATCCCCTATCAAATATTCTTCAAAATAGGTGAAAATAGATTTATACCAAGGCTTATTATTTGGTAATTTTAGAGTATGGGAAACAAAGAGAAGACTCTAAACATTTCCATAAAGAAAATAAAATTGTGTACACAAACGATTAATAATCAAAATGTTTTTGGACTTCTCAACAACACCACCAAAGCTAGAAAAAAAGTGTTTCCAACCTGAAATTCTGTATTCAGCAAGCTGTCAACAAGCACAAGGATAAAATAAAGACATTTTCCAACTTTTCAGGCCTAACTTTTGGGTCTCTTTTAGGCGCCCTTTTGCAGAAAGCAACTTGAGAGGTGCTTCCCCATGTGGATTTTACCAGTTCCTGGTGAATGGTGCACCCACATAATGAAGACAAGGCACAGAGCAATTCAAGTAGTGAAATTTGAAAATATAGGTTTCTCTACCCTAATAGAAAAAAAACCTTTATTTTTTTTTTCTGGTCATAAAATATAGGGAACTTCAGGTTAAACCTGGAAGATCAAATACAAGTATTGATCACTGTTCCTTCCTCAAACCCTTCTAAAATGATTTAAAGGAGCAGAAATTGAAAAGAGGCAAGGAAATGGCAGGGGTGGAGGCAGTAAATCAAGAAAGATGTGGTATCCAGAAAACATTCTTTTGAGGTGAGATCCATCCCAAAAGAAAAGCAGAAAGAACTAGATGCTGACAGTTCAGGGAGCTTCCAGGGTGGCCGGGGGAAGCAGGTCCGGAGAGAGGCCTGCAATCTTGGGACAAGAGGATGGGGACACCCAGGAGGGGTGTCATCAAGATGATAAAGCTGCTCCCAAAATACTTGAATATCCTTGAGGTAGGAGACTGACAGGACTTATTTTCGAGTCACAACCCCACTGATGGAAGCAGGATCTAGCCGGAACAGGATGCAGGGAAGAAGCCACCCAAAACCAACAGACAGCAACCAAAGCAACCTCCAGCTGGCCTCACTGCTCATTACCATGAAGACAGTTCCACTAGTGCCATGACAGCCTGTAAACGCCATGGCAACAGGCCATGGCAACAGCCTGGAAGTTAACTTAAATGGTTCCTGAAACTTCCCGCCTCTTTTCCAGAAACTTCTCAATAACCCACCTGTTAATTAGCATGTGATTCAAAGTGGGTATAAATACAGTTGCCAGTGTACACTGCTGATGCTGGGCACACTGCCTATGAGCCAAGCACTGCTTTTTAAAAGTTGCTTTCTCTCACCACTGACCTTGAATTTTTCCTGGGTGAAGCCAATAACCCTCCCATGCTAAGTCCCAATTTTGAACCTTCCCTGCCCTGCATCGTCTTGAGAAGAAACAAGATTCCAGCAGAAAGCTTGAAAATGAATGAGTGATTTTCTTTTAATAACAAGCAAAAGTTTTTTAAAAAGAGACTGTTACCAACTTTGAAGGAGAGGTTGTACATGAATGGAAATGTAAGTCTACACAGCACATGGTGTGGCTTGGCTGCAAGTGGTATTGACCTAGAGTCATACTACTGCGCATATCTCACATTGACTAATGAAATGACCACAGTGGAATGATGAGGGATGGAAGGAAGGTATGGAAGGAGTCTGAATCCTCATCTTCCACAGCAGGAAGTCAATATATAATATCTAAAACCAAACAATAACAAATAACAGTAAAACCACTCAATTTGAGATGGAGTAATAAATATCAAACCTGGCTCTGCTCTTCATTAGCTGTTACTAAATCTCTATGAATCCCAGTCTCCTAATCCCTAAAACAGTGCTCTATAAGAATTCAGAGTTGTTGCCTTCTAATACTGGTGAGGGTGAGGGAGGTGACAAGGTAGAATATCTCTCTTATTACCAGCCTTATAGGACTGTACGATTTTTTAAACAATATACCTGTATGACTTTGTATTTGTGTAAAATATATATTTAAACAAACCATTTGCATTTGTCAAATTTAAATGTAAAAACTAATAAAAGGAATTCAGGCATATGTAAAATAGAATGAAGAAGCTTTTGCGAAACTCTTACCCCCAGCGATATCAACTAACTGCTTAATACATGTTCCTTCATCTTCTTTTCTGAACACTATTAAACTAAAATGGTATCACATTAAACCATATTGCAAAAATCCATCATTCTTAAAGAACAATATCTCTTGGATGTCTCTTCTGTTTGTCAATACATGTGGGCAACCTCAAAAACACTATTGTGAGGCCAATATTAATGACTGCCGAACAGACCCATTTTGGGGATTAAATGCTTATGAGACACTGAATGTGGAATCACTATGTAAATTATAAAGCAAGATAAGTAATGTTGGTTATAGCTATAATTATAGTTAAAAATATAGAAAATTTGATCTGCAGCCAAAGTGCTTGATTAAGTGGTGTACTCCATGATCAACAGATATTCTCATTCATCATACCCAGAGATCACAGAAATCACGGGAGAAGCTGCTGGGTTTTCAGAGTACACCTGAATTAGAGCATGCCATGCATTATTTAAAACCAGGAGAAACACTCTAACAGATGTTCTAGATAATGGCTGTTTGTCATCGATATTATCTCCTTTGTCTGGGAACATGTACTCATGTTTATAGAAGCCCTCTTGGGTTCCACATACTGAATAATGATGGAAATGATTCTTTAAAATGCAGCTGCTGGACTATATTTTTTCAACTGAGAATCTAGTGTGACCAAAACACAGCTTTGGGCTCACAAGCCAACTGGTCGGCCTGATGTGGTGCAAGAAGCAGTGTGCAAACTGGCTGTGCTCCTTACTAGCTGTTACTAAATCTCTATGAACCCCAGTCTCTTGATCCTTAAAGTGGTACTAACAAGGCTTTCCTTTCAGATTTGTTATGCATATAAGAGATAATATGCATGATGTGCCCAGCATATTGGAGGCATTTACTAAATCAAATATATTACTACTTTGTAGGTACTTATGTGGAAGTAATGCTAGGAGATAACTTCATTTGCTTAAGCTAAAGCAGTGAAAACAATTAATTCCTAGACCCGTCAAACTGAATTTGAATTCATCCAATATTAATTTTATGTGTGTACACCTAACGGTGACCAAAATCTATAGCAAGTAGGCCATTTACTTTGGTGTCCAACCCAGGTCTGAGTCCAGGCTCAGCAAACTTAGAAACAAGAGGCCTTGGGCAAATTACCTAATACCCTGAAGCTCGGTTTCCTCATCTGTAAAACAGAGATAATAATAGACGCTTCAGAGTATTGTTATAAAGACATAGTGAGGTCATACTTGTAAAGTACCTATCATAGTACCTGCTTCATTTTAAGTGATCCATCAAACATAGCTATTGTTATTATAGAACTCAGATCCTCTTTTTTTTTTTTTTTTGAGACGGAGTCTTGCTGTGTCACCCAGGCTGGAGTGCAGTGGCCCGAACTCGGCTCACTGCAAGCTCCGCCTCCCGGATTCACGCCATTCTCCCACCTCAGCCTCCGAGTAGCTGGGACTACAGGTGCCCGCCACCACGCCCGGCTAGTTTTTTGTATTTTTAGTACAGACAGGGTTTCACCATGTTAGCCAGGATGGTCTTGATCTCCTGACCTCGTGATCCACCCACCTCCCACTCCCAAAGTGCTGGGATTACAGGCTTGAGCCACCGCTCCAGGCCCAGATCCTCTTAATATCGCTCACTAGCAGGAAGACTCTACTGCAGGCACTTCCTAAGTGGAAACATACTTGCAGACTAGTAGATATTACAGAGTTTACATGCTTTTATAATGAGAAAATAACAGAAGTTTTGTGTCAATATCAGTGCGCTGATGCATTATACTCTGCAGGTAATAAAAGACTGTAAGTAACTTTCTTTTAGGGCTTTAACAGGTTTAAAATGAAAAGGGTCTGACAGCAAATTGTTTCTCTGTTAACTAAATTAACCAAAACAAAAGCAGCAAGAAGGAATAAGGGAAAAAGAGTTTGTAAACCTTAGAATCCAGCCTTGACTCTGTTCTAATTCACTGAATGACCTTGGACAGGCCCAAGTCTTTGTTTCTTTGCTTGTAAAATGAAAGTATCCCTCTGTCCTTGCGAGAATTCAGCATTTTCTTGGAGGTCTTAGTCAATGCAATGAGATGAGGAAAAGAAGTTAAAGGTGTAAGAATGTTAAACAATGGGTCAACATTGTGATTATTTTGCAGACAATATAATTATCTACATAAAAAAATTCTAGAAGATGTGCAGACTATTAGAATTAATAAAAGAGTTCAAGAAGATTTTCATATGCAAGACACATTAAAAATTACTAATGTTCTTTTACACCAATAATGACCTATTCTTGGAATCAGAAAAGAAAAAAATCTCTTTATCATAGCAAAACACTACAAGACGCCCGGGAATAAATTTAACAAAAGATGCACACAACTTTCATGAGGAAAATTATAAAATGTTATTAAAAGATATGAAATGAGATTGAGAAGATGTTGAGGTGAAGTGGGTCCACGTTTGAGAGGACTCAATATTATGATGATAGTGATTCTTCCCAAAACTAATTTATAAATTTGACAGGGTTTCAATCAACAGTCAGACCAAACTGTTTCTGAAATTTGATACACTGACTCTACAATTTATACAGAATTATAGTTTATAACCAATGGTGATTTTTGGCCCCAGTTGACATTTGGCAATGTCTGAAGTCTAGGTATGGAGACCAGAGATGCTGTTCATCATCTAGAGCACACAGGACAGACCCTACCACAAAGAATAATCTAGACCCAAGTACCAATGGTACCAAAGTTGGGAGACCCTAATATAAACAAGCAAAGGCTCTGGAATGGATAAAGACTAATTTGAAAAATAACACAGAGGGAGACTTGCCTGCAGTTATCAGAACTTACTATAACATGTTAGTAAATATTAATAAAACTATGTGGAAGCAGTACAGGGGTAGACGCATTTGTAAATGCAGCAAAATAGAAAGCCCAACCCACACATAGATGGGATATGAAAGAGGACAGCTGGACAGTCACTAGCTGTGTGGCCTTGAGCAAGTCACTTAACCTCTCTGTGCTTCTTTCATTCCCTAACTGCAAAATGAAGATAAAAGGACTACCTCCCTCATAACTGGTGGGAAGATTTGATTAGTTAACCCAGGCAATGTGTGAGAACACAACCAGAACTCTGAGAAGGCTGGCTATTGTCTTCTGGCCGGGCGTGGTGGCTCACACTTGCAATCCCAGCACATTGGGAAGCCAAGGCGAGTGGATCACTTGAGCTCAGGAGGTCAAGACCACCCTGGGCAACATAATCAGACTCTATCTCTACAAAAATTACAAAAAAATTAGCCAGGTACAGTGTCACCTGCCTGGGGTCCCAGCTACTCAGGAGGCTGAGGTGAGAGGGTTGCTCAAACCTGGGAGGCAGAGGTTGCAATGAGCTGAGATCACGTCACTGCACTCCAGCCTGGATGACAAAGCGAGATCCTGTCTCAAAAAAAACTTGTCTTCCTGGCCGGGCGAGGTGGCTCACGCCTTGTAATCCCAGCACTTTGGGAGAGGTCTGGAGATGGAGACCATCCTAGCGAACACGGTGAAACTCCGCCTCTACTAAAAATACAAAAAAATTAGCCGAGCATGGTGGCAGGTGCCTGTAGTCCCAGCTACTCGGGAGGCTGAGACAGGAGAATGGCATGAACCCTGGAGGTGGAGCTTGCAGTGAGCTGAGTTTGCTCCACTGTACTTCAGCCTGGGTGACAGAGCGAGACTCCGTCTCAAAAAAAAAAAAAAAAATGCCTTCTCATGAATGCTACATGTCCTATCACCTAAAGAATTAATTGAATTGGGGGGAAAAAAGCTAGTCGATTCTCAATTATCCATACTATTGGAAACAAGCAGTAACACAGAATATACATACTACAACTAAGGACAACCTAAAACTGCACTATCCAAGACAATAGCCACTAGCCACGTGAAACTATTTAAGTGTTAAAGTCAAATAAAATTTAAAATTCAGTTCCTCAGTAGCACCAGCCACATTCCACAAGCTCAATGTTACATGCAGCCACCACTACCATACTGAACAGAACCGAAGATAAATATGCATATCATCAGAACAGTAAGCTCTGTTGGACAATGCTGATCTAAAAGCCATATGTGAAAAATGTACCTTCCTACTTCTATATGAAAAAAATGTTCATTCTCTAAGAACAGGTAAGTAGGTTTTGGGGAGGCAGATAGGTCGAAGGTGAGGGGTCTTGGGTTACCATTACACATAGCAAATCACATATTCCTAAGTAATCTACTTTGGCTTTTTCTTCATTTAAAAATATTTTATTTTACATTTTTAAAACTTACTTCAATGGAACAGACCTTTAAGATGCAAATCTGGAAGTCAGGCACAGTGGCTTACGCCTGTAATCCTGTAATCCCAGCACTTTGGGAGGCAGAGGTGGGAGGACTGCTTGAGCCCAGGAGGTCAAGACTTGCCTGGGCAACATGGTGAGACCTCGTCCCTATAAAAAATCAAAAAAATAGCCAAGTGTGATGATGCATGCTTATAGTCCCAGCTATTCTGGAGGCTGAGATGGGAGGATTGCTTGAACCCAGAAGTTCAAGTAAGCCATGATCATATCACTGCACTCCAGACTGGGTGACAGAGCAAGACCCTGTCTCAAAACAAAAAAGAAAAAAATAAAAATAAAAACTCATTTCTGTGGGGAAAAAAAAAATCCAGTTTAAGACATCTGAGTAACTCAGCATTACCAATTAAGATGCCACTATGGGTGGCACTGTGACTCATAAGAGAGGGCCATGCTGCTGGGCTATTTGCACATGAATATCCTGGTCTGAAGTCATTACAAATCCAGTATGTTTGCGACTCAGTAAGATGTCCTTACTTAGTTTTTCTATTACTGTTATCACGGTGGATCAAAACAGATAGATGCATTTACTGGTTCCCCTCTAACGATAATAAAAAGAAACAGTTTATAAAATCAGATTATATGAAAAATTGCCTAATGATAATAATTTATAAGCTCATTGTGGAATAATGATGTATTCAAGAGTTGTCGTTATATGATGAAAGAAAGGTAATATGAAAGATTTTCTCTGTGAAGAATGACTACAGACGAATTGCGCCGAGATACAATTCTCTGATAAGGGACAATAAGAACCTCTAGAACACTTCATAATAGACTACTCAGGGTGAATTGAGGATTGCAATAAAAGCCCATAAATTAAAAAGTTTCCATATGATTTCTGATAAAAGGCATGCCAAGGTGAAATAAAGAATCATTGGAATCAACTGATATCCTGCCTGTAGCCAGCAGGTCATAAAGGAAAATTTTCTAGGAAACTATATAAAATATAATTTCTTAAGCTCGGAATTTTCAAAACCTGGGTTTCAACTACATCTTCTTAGAATTCTTTTGCTAGGGAAAAGAAAATTTTAGAAAAGAAGAAATAAGCTTTCAGTGCAATTCAAACTGCATCCATTCTCATATCAAGACCCAGGGAAAATGGGTAGATGGTGTCTACAGTATAATCACATCGTATTAATCTGTCAGAAGTGGATGACTTCAACAGGCTCACAATTTTTTTAACAGATGAAGAACCAGGCCACAGATGAGAAAAACAGGCAACAGGGAAGCTAAGTAAAGGATCCAAGGTCACGTATTTACAAAGGGTGAAGCCACAATTTCAACCCCAGCAGGCTGACAGCAGGTTGAGAGCTTGTGATCACCACTCTGTAGTTGCCTGAATACAGCATATCTGTCCCAAGCCACACTACGCAGCAGCCAATAGGATGAGGTGAAGCCAGACATTCCTGGGTATAAAGTTCTTCAAGACACATCAAGCTAAAAGAAAAAGAAAGTGTGGGAGGGGGATGGAGAAAGGAAGTTGCAAAATAATGCATATGATCACAAGGAGTAGACAAATCCTGAAAACAAGACCATGCCTTTTCTACATGCATGTTAGCACATGTAAACACATAGAAAATATATGCACACCAAATATCTAGAATATACACCAGAATGTAACTGCAGGTCCCTTTGGGAAGGGCGGTGGGGTTGAAAGTGAAGAGGGAGAGGGGTTTAAATGGCATTTTCACTTTTTTCTCTTTGTACTTCTTTATTGTCTGATGTTTTCTATGATGATAATATATTCTTGAATTATCTAAAAATTAAATAGCCGATATGTGCATAAATATATAACACCTCCCCACACAGTAATATGTCTAGACAAAATGACTACCTTAAAGTCATAAAATCTTTCAAAACATTACCAATTTGGATAAAAGAGACAAATGCCATTCTATTACTTGCTAGGACTTACAAGTCATTCAGTCAGGTTATTAGTGATTTTTTTCCAAACAGACGTCCTACAAAAGGAAGAGTGTGGGAGTCCAGGAAAGCATGGACTAGAACAGACCCAAGCTTTGTCAAGACAAGCGTACCTCCATGTCCTTCTCTGCACAGTAAGGATCAATAATCATGCCCCTGCCCAGGAGGGCTTCTGGCATCTAGTCCTTAAAGGCATGGGACGGCAGCATCAGAAAGATTCCTGGAGCAGTCTGGGTTATGCTTGTGCATTTCACCAAGCTCTCTGCTTTCCCAAAGATCCTGTACACTATCTGACATAGTTTCAGAAAACCAGCCAGTTATGGTGGCTCATGCCTGTAATCCTAGCACTTTTTTTTTTCTTTGAGATAGAGTTTCACTCTTGTTTCCCAAGAGTGATGGAATGCAATGGTGTGATCTCGGCCCACTGCAACCTCTGCCTCCCAGGTTCAAGCGATTCTCCTGCCTCAGCCTCCCAAGTAGCTGGCTTACAGGCACCGCCACCACACTTGGCTAATATTTTGTATTTTTAGTAGAAACAGGATTTCACCAAGTTAGCCAGGCTGGTTTTGAACCCCTGACCTCAGGTGATCCATCTGCCTCGGCTTCCCAAAGTGCTGGGATTACAGGCATGAGCCACCTCGCCTGACCCAAACCTAGCACTTTGAGAGTCCAAGGCAGGCAGATCACTTGAGCACAGGAGTTCGAGACCAGCCTGGGCAACAGGGCTAAAGCTCCTCTCTATTAAAATTACAAAAAATTAGCTGGGTGTGATGGTGTGCACCTGTAGTCTCAGCTGCTTGGGAGGCTGAGTTGGAGGATCCCCCAAACACAGTGAGCCAAGATTGTGCCACTGCATTCCAGACTGAGCTACGGGAGTGAAATCCTGTCTCAAAAGAAAGAAAGAAAGAAAGAAAGAAATCCATAAACCCGAGTTTCTTAACCTCAGCACCATTGACAGTTTGGGCTGTAGGACTCGTTACGGTCGGTGCTGTCCTGTACACTCTAGGATGCCAAGCAGTGTCCCCGTCCTTTACCCACTTGATGCCAAAAGCGCCTGTCTCAATTTTGATTTCCCAAGTCTCCAGATATTCCCAAATGTCTCCTGGGGGACAAAGTCACCGCTGTTTGAGAACCATTGCCCTAAGTTATTATACTAGCTAAAGCTGATGTAACTCCATCGTCATGGGACCTTCTCAATAGACAACCCCTATTTTATATACTCCCACAAATAATTATAAAACTGCTTCCAAGTAGAAGTATGTGGAAAATAAAAATAAAATTTAAAAGATACAGTAAGGCAACTGTAGTTAACAATAATATAATGTATATTTCAAAATAGCTAGAAGAGAGGTTTCTGATTATTCTCACCACAAAGAAATGATAAATGCATGAAGTGACAGATATGCTAATTACCCTGATTTGATCATTACACAAGGTATGCATGTAACAAAACATCATATTGTACCCATAAATAGGTACAATTATTATGTGTTAATTTTCAAAATAAAACAAAACAAAAAGAAGTATTTGTGTAATGAGATATACCCACTAAAGTTCAATTTTAGGAGACATAAGTCATCATATCTTATTTTTTAGCAAAGAGTATTTAATTGGTGGGCTGAGTGCTTACAAAATCTTTGGAAGAGTGGGAGGAGCAGATTGTAGGTTAGACTTCCGGTTACTCTCAGCAATACCATGCGCCTGTTCCTCAAGGACAACCACAAACCATGGGACCATCAGGGAGACAGAGAATCGAGAGGCTCTGGGAACACACCACCTTTTCCGTGATCCAAAGATCAATAAGGAAACCATTATCATCTCAACTATTGGTCTAAACCACAGCACACCAGACAGATACACAAGGGCAAAATCATGAGTGACCTTCCCTCCATTGATCTCTTGACACTACAAAATTTGACTGCTGGAAAGGAACCACAGAACAACCCCACATCTCCAGGTCTGCTTGCCAGGAATGCACAGGAATGCAGAAAGCACAAAGTGGAAGAATCAGAAGGCAGGCTCCACTCCACCTGTGCTACAGAGACACTTTCCAATGACGTCTCAAAAAGAAGAAAGAAAGAAATCCATAAATCCCAGTCCCATGGGAGTCTGGAAAATGTGTTTTTCAGCTGAAAAGCCTCTTGAGGAGCACTGGGCAGGCCTGTCCACCAACAACCCCTCAGCATGTGGCAGGGGGACTTGCGCTCATCAGGATGCCAGGGAAAGCCTTTCAGAGAAAAGCGTGCTTAGATGAGATCTGATGGCTGAGGAGGAGTTATCTAGGCAGATCCTTGAAGTCTTCTAGAAAAGGCAATAATGGTGAGATACTAAAGAGCCACGGCCCAGTGCAAACCGATGAGGAACACAATGTGTATGGCTGGTGCAGGGAGGTAGTCATGGTTTAGACAGTGCATGAAGAAGGGAACCTAGTATGGTCTGCGTAGCAGTCCCTGCAGGTGCCCTGCCCAAGCCCCTCAGTGCTGCCCTTGCACACCAAAGGCTGCTTCCTGTGTGCTCTGGAATGCGCTGACCACAAGCCCGCAGGGTGAGCCAGGCGTCCTGGCGATCTGATGCTCCCGGACGCAGCCCTCACCCAGCCACAGACAGGGATTGGGAGCACAAGGACCTCAGCTTCTTGGCCTCTTCCTTGTGAGCTCGCCACCATCTCCCAGAGTTTCCTAGAGGAACTGTGCTCCCGTTGCCGATGTAACTGGCTTCCCTTCCCTGTCACACTGCCCCATCCCCTGAGGATGTTTATCCAGATCATCACTCGAATCTTTGTCTCAGGATCTGATTCTGGGGAAATCCAAATTAAAATACCCTGAAATAGAAGTCGTCTTCTTAGCCCTACCTACTCAAGGGTTATAAGTCAACATGAGGCAGATGTGGGGAAGCGTCTGAGGGAGTCCAGCCATGACTGGCTTTTGTAGTCAAGACCCTGGTGCTGTCCACAGGACTCCAAGAATAACACCTAACACAGCTGACAGCAGAGGTGCCTGACTTTGCAGGTCTGGCTCTGGTGAGAACTGTAGACAGACAATGCTGCATTTTTTCACATCTACACTTGGAAAAAACATTTGCTAACTTAGCAGGGGCCTCAGACTTTGAGCAAGTCATGGGACTTTTGGAAGAGCCTTCAGAGCTTGGAAGCGTCCTCAGTCCACCTCCCAACTACTGCATGCATCCAATTAACCTGCTCTGACTCGGACATTTCCAATATTCTTCACAAATATTAAACATTCCTCTTTAAGTGCATCAAGAGTTCACCTACTCACAAGTGTCATCAGTAAATTCTAGTGGCTTAGTTTAGGTAACTGGCAGAGCGGCTCTCAGGAAGTGCATGGCCATTTTTTAGGGCTGCTTACAATGTAAATCCCATTCCCTCTGCAATAGGGAAAACAGCACTGGACTGAGTCTGTAAAGCAACAGCCACTTGGTCTACATGACTTCATTCTGCAGTGCTATAAAGGAAAACCCCAAACTTTCTACTCCAAAATAATCTTCTAATAAAAACGGCACCAATATAATAATCAGAAAGCAAGAGTTAATTCATATACATGAAGTTCTAGAAAAGGCAAAACAATAGTCCCAGAAAATGGGTCAGTGTTTACCAGGTGCTGGAGTTGCAAGGACGGGCTGAATACATAGCAGCCTGGAGAGCTTTTGGAGTAATGGAAATATCCTATGTCTTGATTGTGAAGATGGTTATATGACTGTGTACATTTGCCAGACTAATCAAGCTATCCACCAAAAGTCTACAGATTCTATTCTGTGTAAATTATACCTCAATAAAGCTAATTGAACTACTTTTATAATTTATGAAAAACCATCCAGTAGTTGTCCCAATGATATGTTTTTATTTGTTGATTTATAGTAATATATGTTACCTATTCAATAGATTGTCTGTAGTTAATAATACTACTATAAATATAAGGTAAGTCATTTTGTCAAGTGTATTCTTTATTCTCTGGAAATTTTAAAAACTACCTGATTGAAATTCTCCATCCTCTAAGAGAATGAAAGGAGATAATAAAGATCACTGGTTTTGGAATCAAACAGATATGGGTTCAAATATTGCCTCTGTTGGTTTTCTAGCTGTATGACTTTGGGAATTTTACTTAATCTTTGGTCAACCTCAATGACCACAGCTAGCTGCAAGGGAATCTGGAAAATGTCCCATTTGTTCTATGCAACCATCTCTCCAGCTATAAATTTCTACAGAAGAAAAAGCAAGCAAATTTGGGTGAGGAAATGGGGTGCAGCTAGCCATATCCATCACAGGGTGCATTTCCTTTAACACACATTGGCCTTTGGGAATAACCCCACCAAAAGCAAATTCTGTTTCTTTAAAAAAAAAAAAAAAATACTTGTCCTTCTACTCCACCACTCACACAAAACATAAGAGCACCATTGACTCGTGAGCATCGGAAAGCGTGATCCCTCTGTGCCCACACAGGGAACCTCTCTGAGGGAGGCTTTCTCCCAAGTCACCCATGTTAGAGTGGGATCCGCCTCCCGTGTTAGCAGCCAGCAGCCATGGTGCAGTTCCTAGCCCAGAGACCACCATTTTGGACAATCTTTCCCTTTGTTCTATTTGATTTCTCTCCTCAACCAGATGCAACAATGCCCATCTATGCTCAGCTCACAAGCAACCACCAATATGGTCACCCTTGTCAACCTCAGTCCCTTGGAAATACAGTGGGCACCTGTGCCATGTCTCCTTGTGAAATCAGAAAATGAGGCAAAAGAGAGGAAAAGATTATTTCAACACGAAAGAACAGCATATTACATTTCCTATGTCATCAACCCGGACAGTGGCTTTAAACCCAGACAGCACTGGAGGTGACTCCAGCCCCTTGCCATTTTGTGGGGCTCCCCAGGGAAGATGGAAGGACAGACAGCAGTAACACAAGAGGCAAAGCATTAAATATGAGGATCTCACATCCTTTCGGTGCCAGCAATAGCCATGTTTGCTCACGGCTAACCAGTCAGGGAAGGAGGATGATTTATTATAAGCTGTTGCAGAATATATTATGCAGGGTAGAGGCATGGAAAGGTCTTTGATATGTATCTGAAAGAGCTTCAAACCCATAAAAGAGATAAATTTTGTATGAAGAGTGTCACTGAGAGGCCGGGAAGAATCTCCAACACATCTTCATATCACAGGGAATAATGAAGGGCTGCTCTAAGCACACAATCCGGGCATTAATTTCACTTAAAGAGGCCGTCATTAGCATATCGATGCACACAACTTCACACTATAAGCCGTCTGTGCAATCGGGAAACACAGCTAAAGACTTCACGGTCAAGGCCTTGATCCATGGTCAAGGCCTGGAATGTGTGTTTTCTCAATTGTTTCGCCTTGAAATGCTGACCTGATGTCTGGTTCCTTTCTTCTAATCCTCCAAAACCACAATTTAAGAGCAGTAAACTGTCTTCCTTTTCTTTTCCCTTAACTCCCAGCTCCTGTGTAATTCCCAGCTTCTGATCAAAGCCTCCTGGAATACAAGCTCCAGTGGCCTGTGGGCTTGTTCAGCGGCCTGTTCTCTGAGGGGGCTACCAGCATGGCCCTGGCTCCCCACGGCCTGTCTCCTTCAACCCGGCCTCCCCCGTCTGTCCAGGCTTTAGAGAAAGCAGGTAAGAGCTCTTCTGAAGCGGCTCACAGCACCCTGGCACACAACCAGTTACTAGGCAGACAACATAATATTTGTCGAGAACGCCTCTTGTTCTTGAATTATGGTTTCCTGCTCCAAGCTGCTGCTGTTTGAATTGGGCTGCACCTAATTATGGTTTTATTTGCTTTAATAAAGAGATATCCAAGTGTGCGGAGAGTTGCACACAAAACAATAATAACAATAATAATAGTAAAGTGTCTCTCTAAACATCTGCAATTAAGGCATTTGTTGTCAATTGCATTAATTAACCTCCCCCATGAAGCAGCTGGTGAGGTTTCCACAACAAGGAAAAAAGAAAGCCAATTCCCAGAAGTATTGGGTTGGCAGCTTCTGGAGAGCCCATCCCCTGGGTTACCAGCTCCCTGTGCTTTCGGATGGAGGTACATTCCCACTGAGCTGCCCGTCACCCTGGGACCAGGGACCAAAGCGCCCTTCAGCTGGAGCATCATGGCCAAGCTCTTGCAGGCCACTGAAGCCCAATGGGATGGCCAGAGCTTACAGAGAGCCAGTCCTAGTGAAATACCAATCATTGCAACATTAATAATAATAAGAGTGACCCTGATTCAGCCCAGTTCTCAAGTCTCCAAAGCAGGATGACCCAATAGAGCAGCCCCTCCCACTATGGTCCAAGGAGTGGTGTCCTGCCCTTTGCAAGACAAAACAGGAAAATTTGGTGGAATCTTGATCCTAAACATGATTGCCCCTTCCGCAGTGGACTAATGTGATTTTACTGTTTTGCAGAGACACATAAATATTATCCCATTCTCACAAGTCCTGGAAACCCTAGGGGCATGTGACTGTCCCATTCTGCAAACAAGAATAACAGCATAACCAGGAGGCATTCACCCTTAATAGCCAGGCTCCAGGTCTCCTGCCCCTGCTCTGTAAGCCACAGAGCATATGACCACTGTCCAAATTTTTTTAAAAACTGAGGTGACATGAGTGAGCCTTTGTTTCCTGCCCAAGGAACTAGATGTCCCAGATTTATCAAAATATTTTCAAAAATCTGAACCACAGCTATTACAGTAATTCTCCAATTTTGGTACCTTGGCTAACATTAATTGCCTTCCATTAAAAAATTAGGAATATGTAAAGAATGAAATTTCATGTATTCAGTCAGCACACAGTTGTGTGTCTAATATGTGTCAGGCATTTCACTAGGTGTTGAAGATCCAACAAAGGCAAAGGAAAAAAATACTGTCATGAAGCTTCCACGAGGAAGAGGACATTAATCAAAGATGCTCACAGTGAAATGTAAAAGTGTGGCCATCCTAAGTATCTGAAAGGAGAGGCATGTGGCGTCGTAAGACACATAACATGAGGGAGGCATTTGCAGGACAAGTTGTGCACACAGGGAGGCCTGGGCAGGCAAGGAGAGGGGCAAGAGCTTCCTGAAGAGGGAAGAGCATGGGCAGAGGTCAGCCATGAGAGGAACCAAGCCATGATGGGCTGGTAAGGTTGGAGAACAGAGAGTGGTGGGGTCGGGGGTAGAGAGAGGGGCCTGAAGAGGTGGGTAGAGGCCTGACCCAGAAGATCCTTGCAATCCCTGCAAAGACAGAAGGCACTGGAAATCCACTGGCTGGTGTATGCAGGGGAGCATCAGAACCAGACTAGTGTTTTGAGAACAGAACTCTGGCTGCTGGGTGGAGAATGCATGTTGGGAGGGCGTCTAGAGGGTGGGAAACCCAGCTAGATATGAACCCTGACTATGGCGGTGGAGAGAAGCAGAAGTCGGCATCAAGACAAAATTGTGAGAAGCAAAATCAATACAATTTGGCAGTGGAGGAGAGGCCAGTGATGCCCCCTGGGTTAATGGTAATGCCACTCCCTGTGCTGGGGGAATCATAGAGGAGCACGCCGTGCTTTGAACATGGTTTGTTTCCACCAAATCTCCTGTTGAAGTCGATTCCAGTGTGTCAGTGCTGGGAAGTGGGGACTAGTGGGAGGTGTTGGGGTCATGGGGTAGATCCCCCATGAATAGAGCAATGCCCTCCCATGGGAGTGAGTGAGTTCTCACTCTATTAGTTCCAGCAAGAGTTGCTTGTTAAAAAGAGCCTGGCAGCTCCCCACTCTCTTTTGCTTCCTCTCTCACCAGTGATCTCTGCGAGTCGGGGTTCCCCTTTCACTGTGAGTGGAAGCAGCCTGAAGCCCTCACCAGATGCAGAGACGCAATCATGAACTCTCCAACCATCAGAATCATGAGCCAAACAAACCTTTTTTTCTTTATAAATGACCCAGCTTCAGATATTCCATTCTAGCAACACAAAATGGACTAAGACAGAGAACCGGTGTGAAGAGGAAAGATTGAGTCAGGTTTTGGACATGAACATGTTAGGTGCTTCTGGACCATCCAGGAAGGAGCACTGAGCTGGAATACAGGCCTAGAGCTGCAGGAGAGATGCCAGGCAGCAAGCAGATGTGAGGGTTGTGGGTAAGAGGGTGGAAATGGAAACCACAGAAGAGGATGAGATCAATGTCTGTGAAAATATGGAGTCAGAAAAAAAGTATGGAATTGCTGAGCCCTAAGCAATTCCAATACTTAATGCAGACGAGAAAATGGCAAAGGAGACTTCAATGAGAGAATGTGGCCAGAGGGCTGTGGGGAAAGCCCAGGGAGCGTCACACCCTGCAAGTCAGGCAAGGGAGTGTGTCCGGAGGAAAGCAGCTTGAGGTGCCACCGAGGGCTAAGGAGAGTGACGACTAGAAAATATCCCTTGATTTGGTGACACAGAAGGAATTGGTAACCTCAGTGAAGATGCCAGGATGGGTAGGGAATGGGCCAGATGTGTGCAGGGAGAGGCTGGAAGGAAGAAACGGGGACAATGCTATCAAAAAATCTGAATGGAAATGAGGAGGAGCAACTCGGGGCAGTAGCTGAACGGGCCTGAGATGTGGGCAGATTTGGCTTGATTTTGTAATAGAAGAGATTAGCAGATGTATTAAAAGCCAATGGGGGAAACTTGCCCAATGCTACATGTGAGAATTATGCATTTCACTGTAAATTTTTACTTAACAGAAAAGAAACAAAAATGAATCTTGAAATCTGGTCAGTGGTGTGCAGGCTGAAGTGTTTAGGAAGTGAGTGTAAAATGTCTGCAACTTGCTTTGAAACGCATGTTTTTAAAGTCTTGGCGGGTGGTTAGAAGAATGGACAGAAGAGCAGATGTGTGATCTGGCACATACAGCAAATGCCAATTGTGGCATCTGGGTGGTAAGTGTGTGATGTTCTCTGTACAATTCTTTCAACTTTCGCAACATTGGTGAAAAAGGAAATAAGAAGGGTCCAGTTGACAGAAAAAGACTATTCAAAAGCAAAAAGAAAACATGTGGTAAGTTTCCCAAGGAGCTGGAAGGCGATGGGGTTGATGAAGACATCTGGCTGAGATAGAAGGTGAGGAGCTTCACAGAAACAAAAGAAAAAGGAAAATGACAGCAACTCTCCCTACTCAGCCAAAAAGAAAAATGACAGCAACTCTCCCTACTCAGCCATGATTAATCAAGCGGTAATCCACAATGGCCCTCCCCTGGCATCACTAACAGGCTTTTTTTTTTTTTTTTTTACATTGATAATGAATTTGCAAAAATCCCCATGATTTAAGGTCAACCCTACAAGGTGATTCCAAACACACTGCTAAACAGGCTAAAGTTCTTTGAACTTCCCGTCAGATGCTCTGTCAGCCTGATGACTCCCACCACCCATGTCTTGAGAGAAGACAAGTGAAATGAGTTCCTGCCACATCCAAGCCACTGCAAGTTCTATCGTCTCTTGAGCCTCAACAAGCACAAGCTTTGGGATCCACAGACTTGAGCTCGAGAGTCCCAGCTGGATCCTTCACTAGCTCAGGGACCTCAGTCTCCTCCCCTGTAAAATGGTGGCAAGAACCACTCCTGCCTCTCCCAATCACTGAAAGGGTTACATGAATGAGGTCCTGCACACATAAAACCTCTAGGCCCACACTGGGTCCATAGTAACCAGAAAACACAGATTGTCATTTTCCAAAAATACCAAGCTTAAGTGCAATTCGTGCACAAGGATGTACTGTTGTCACTCAGAAGACACTTTATAATGTTGAGAGAGCGGCGGTGCTCATCTTTTGAAATCTCTTTTGCTCTCTACTCACATCTCAAGCTGCATAAAAAGTGTCCTTTCTGGTGTCCCTGGTGCCTTAGGTCATGTTGCTCGTCCACATAAAAGCCCATTCGAGAATCATTATCACCCAAGCGGCTTCCAGATTGGCGGCTCATCGCTTCTGAACGGTCCCAAGGCGGCCACGGAGAAGTGCCCCAAAGCCTTGTTTGTTTCCTTGGGCCAAAGGTCCACCTGTGGTAATTAGCAAGATTGGTCCTGGACCAGACCGAGTTGGTAGAGCCACAAGACCAAAGGATGCCCTTCAACATGCTGCATGGAAAAAAATGTCTCTGATTATCTGCCCCCAGATCTGAAAAGCTACCTTGTGTGAGCTCAGTGGAAAACTCCAATTCATTAACCGATTTCAACAGAAAAAGACAATCTCAAAAGGCTTGTTGACAACCACTGTAGCCATGGTGTAACCTTATCCTTATCTTTCATTATTCTGCTTTTATTAGGAAAAGAAAAAAGGCATGTGTTTTCATGGACATAACCTCACAGAAAGCTTTCACACACAAGATGCACAAGATGAAAAAAATACACTTATTGGAGGAACGCTCGATATACTTGAAAGTGCTAGGAACATCTTCATTCTCTCTATAGAAGTCACATTTCCTTTAGGATTGTGTAGCCTCGGATATAAAAATATTGTTAATTCAATTCATATGAACCCTTACAATATCCCACTGAAGGTAGACTTTGTAACTGACTGCAGCTCAACCCTGCCTTCAGTATAGACAAGACTCACCCACAGTAGCAGAACTTTCTCCAAACAGAAATATGTGGCAGACAATGTTAATGGGTCCAAGCAACAACACATAGAATGGACAGGCAGTGGGTAAGGGGGTCACCTGCACCTGCCGTCAGCCTCTCACCTGTATCCCAGCTGACCAGGCACCTAGGAACATGGTAGCTCATGTTTATTATGCCTGTTTCATTTGCTTGCACAATGGTTAGAGATTTTCGATTTTTTAGTTAGCTGTTTATATTTTTAAATCCTGACATTTCTAATTAAAAAAAAAAAAAAAAAAACCTGGATTTCCACCTTTCTCATGAAATACCAGGAACTCTGACAAAATGGAGTCCCAGAGGTAGCACTAAGGGAAGACATAGGAAGCCCTAGACCTCCCAGTGCCCTTCAACACCCCAAATTCACCCTCCAAATAAACAGAAAATCTCAATTTGCAACCTCCTCTTCCAGAGACATCCCTGGCCACACTCACACAGATGCCACCTTGGGACCCTCCCAAGTAAAAATCATGGGGCCCCAACCCCTGCCAAGCTTGCAGGAGGAGAGGAGCTGCTGCCTCCTTTGGACAAGGCCAGTGACCTCTGTTCCACCCGACCTTTGCACTGCCCACCTGACTCCTGGGAGGAATCACTTTTGAGACCTGGACCATGGTGAATGGACGAACTGGAAAAGGACATTTTTTTTAAATGGCAATTAACTCAAGATGCAGACAACCCTTATTATTTGTGGATTCCATATTTGCAAATTTAGCTACTCAATAAAATGTATTTCTTATCCCAAAATCAATATTCCCAGCAATTTCCTGGTCACTCAAAGACACCGGCAGAGTGGAGAGAAATTTGAGTCACCCAGTGCTGAGGAAGAACACAGTGACATCTTACCTTCTGGTTCCAGTTCTCATACTGCAAATAAGCATTCTTTTTGTGATCTATTTAGTGCCATGATTTTCACATTTTTGTGGGGTTTCTTTGGTGATTTCACATTTATAATGGCCCCAGGCATCGTGTTGCAGTGCTGGCTAGAGTTCCCAGGCACGAGAGGCTGTGAGGTACCTTACAGAGGAAACTCATGTGCTAGAAAAGCTTCCTTCAGGCCTGAGTCACAGCGTTGCTGGTCCTGAGTTTAGTGCTAATGGATTCACACTAAACCTCAAACAAGGCATCTGTCAACAGAAACATACATAGAACGAGGTTATGTACTGATCAGTTGACAAAACGTGACCAGAGGCTAGCAGGAATCTAACTCTATGCTTCTCTTAGGAGCAACGATTCAGCGTCTACTAGTTCGGTGTTCATGGCAGCTTTATGGAACACAACTACCATGAGTGATGAGACTTTAAGTCACTGCTGCCACAAGGGGCCACCAAGAAAGGGTTTACAACAGGAGTGATTTCCCTATGTGGTTTCAGGGATGCCAAGTTGCAGGGATGATTCAAAGAAAGGGTTAAGAAGAATGAACTGTTTCTTCCGACTCTGGGTGCAGAAGGGAGCAGAAGTATCCCCCGGTCCCAGCCTTGGGGTCAACTTTGAGGCTGCCCTGCCCTTTGACTAGGGCCCCCTATTCCCCCATTCTACCTGTGCCAGGCCCTGTTTTACTGTGTCTGGAACCCCATGCAGAGCCCACTTCCCTGCGACTGGTGTTCCCTCCTTCCATGGATGGAGTCTGAAGAACCAGGTCTTTGCACCTACAGGGAGCCCCCAGATCAGAGCTGCCGGGGCAGATCTCAGTGTCTGCAGGAGGAAGAGGTGCAGGAGTGAATAGATTGCTTTTTATGTCTTCAGGCTTTTTGAGCTTTCTCTTTTTAAAAGACACTAACTCTACATATAAAATGCATTATCTCCATCTACCTGCTAGCAAACAGCCTTCCTTAAACAAATCAACCTATCCAGGGCTGGAGTATACAGCTGCTCAGGCTGGGCACTGCACAACCCCAGGGAGGAAGAACGCCAATTCACATCAGAGTCTATGTGCAGCACAGAGTCCTGACAGAGTGGGACATACTGTGAAGCTACATCTTCCACTGCATAATGTTCTTCTTTGGGAACATGAATCTAAGTATCTGCCTTCCCCACCCAAGTCAATGGGAAGTGGTTTCATTGGCCACCAGATTTCACAGAAAATAAAATGGGAGTGTTTTCCCTTTCCTCCAGAAAGACTTTTTATCACCAAGTCCCATCTTACTCCAGTGTTTCTGGAACTCGCTACTCTTTTTGTTGGTTTCCAAGCAGCAGCTGGAGACCTCCCTGGGTCAACCAGTAGCTGGATGCAAACCCAACTCAGGTTAGAGCTTAACTCCAGCAAGCACAGCGCTGCCTCCTACAAGCCCCCACATAGCATTTGCCTCCAAAACTACAGTTAAGCAGGATCCCATAGGCCTCCCTGTAAGAATCTCTCCGTGGGAAGGGAGGAAGGAAGGGAGGGAGGGAGGGAACTGCCCCAAAGCTGTTCTTGACCATTTTTTGAGTGACTTCACATTATTTTAAGCTTTATGCAGAAAGTACAATTTTATTAATATTTTTATCTTGCTATTTCATATTCACTGCAATTCAATGTGTAAAAGCTGCCACGGTGACACTAAGTGGTAAAGAACTAGCGGTCTTCCCAACCACTAAGCGCATGGAACCAGAACAGAACAGGGCCCTGATTCCCACTGCCCGAGGCCAAGTTTCCATCCTCCTATGGACTTCTCTTCCCTGTTTTTCTCATCATTAAAGGAGAGAGTGACCATGCCTACTTCAGAGGAAGGTTATAGAGATCACACGACATTATTCAACCGTTCTCAAGGGGCCACTGGGGAAAGTTTTCAATCTATAATAATTGCATTTCAGTAACCTCACAAGCTAAGAAAACCATCAATGTGGACAGATGAATCCTGAATTCACAAACAGCACCTTCCAGGTAACAGGAAGACAGGTGAAAGCTAGCTTCCCTCCAGGAACTCTTTGGTCATCCCACCTCTTTAAGTAAATGCTTGGGCCAGGTGTAGTGGCTCAGACCTATAATCCTAACACTTTGGGAGACCAAGGCGGGAGGATCTCCTGAGGTTAGGAGTTCGAGACCAGCCTGGGCAACATAGTGAGACACCTGTCTTTACAAAATATTTTTTTAAGTAACCAGGCAACTCAGGAGGCTGAGGCCAAAGGATCGCTTGAGCCCAGGCATTCGAGGCTGCAGTAAGCTATGATGGCACCACTGCACTCCAAACCGGGCTATCTCGGTTATTAACCACCAACCAAAAGCTGAAATCAAATAGGTTTTTAGTTCTATTTCTTTATTTCCCTCCAAAATGTGATGGAGCTTTTTCCCTGGGGTGCTGGAAGAAGCAAGGGCAGAGAGATAATAGCAACTAAAAGTGGAGATGCTGAAAAGCATGCTTGGCGTGAATGGAAATTTGGCCTCGGGCAGTGGGAATCAGGGCCCTGTTTTGTTCTGGTTCCATGCACTTAGTGGATGGCAAGACCATTAACTCTTTACCACTTAGTGTCCCTGTGGCAACTTGTACACATTGAATTGCAGTGAATATGAAATAGCAAGATACAAATATTAATAAAATTGTACTTTCTTCATAAAACTTAAAATAATATGAAATCACTCCAAAAAACTGTCAAGAAGAGCTTTGGGGCAGATTACGTTTTCTCTTTCTTCCCTTTCTTCTGTTAATTTTACATGTTAATTTTCTTCTTAACTGTTTACGATGTGCTATGATCTGATGACACAATTTTCAAGAGAAACAAGAGGCTAGGAAATGTTTCCTGGTGTGGCCACCACCTACAAAGACAGCTGGTGCCACAAGAGCGTGTGTAGGGTAAGTTCATGTGCCCGAGGGTTGACCTGCTGGAGCAGACAGCCATGCACCCATGCCAGACTCAAGGAGGGCATCACACATGGAGGGGGCAGCACAGGCCAGAATGTAAAGCTGGGAGAGTGCAGGGCTTGCCTGGGAGCATCCAGCTGGAGTGGCTGTTTGAGAATTGCTTGTGCTATCGGACGGAGAGGTCATGCACATGGAATGAGAGAGGATCACGGGTCACAAACTGGGAGCCAGAGCCCCAGAGCCCATGGAGGGAGGAGCACAACACCCAGGCCCCTTGCCACGTTCATTCCAGTGAGGTGAAGTCCCTCTGAAATGGCTTACGCACCCGGCTTGTGGACAGGAGTGGGATGGCGTGGCTAAGACAGAGATAGGAGGGAAGCAAGGGGAATGGGAAGATGCCAGCCTCGGGGGCCACTCCCAAAGGAAGGAGAGCAGGATGAAAAATAAAAAACCCAAATCCATGTAATGCCCTAAAGTGCACTGGGGCCAGCTAAGGCAATACAGATTGAGGAAGAGGCTCGAAGTCAGTAAGACCAGCACCCAAGAGTCCTCTAAAGAAAGGCACTAAAACTCATCAGTGTTTGAAAAGATATTTGGCTGCACTTGTACTTTAACATGTCCCATAACGCGCCCTGAGATACCATTTTTCACTTATCCAGTTGGCAAATAACATAACACTCAATGACTCCAGTGCTGGTAGAGGTGAAGCGAATCACACAAGTGTACAAACTGGCAAGGCTTCCACAGACGGCGACTTGTAGTTCTTTTAAAAATACCCTCTGAGCCAGGAATTCCACTATCAGGACTATATCCTACATGTGTCCCCACACATGCACATAATGACAGCTGTACAAGGCTACTTATTGTGGCACTGTTGTCATAGAAAAGATTGGAACCAACCAAGGTGTCCTTCAGGTGGGGACTGGAAATAAATAACAGCACATCCACATAACGGAATGCCAGGCAAAGGGAATGAAGAAATCTGATTCTTCGTAATGACATAATCTCCCATTATTTAATGAGAAAAGGGGGCAGGCTATGTATATCAGGTACGATTATTGGTGGTTTTTGAAGGGAAAACAAGAAAGAGAAAGAAAGTTTTTTGTTGTTGTTGTTGTTGTTTTGCTTTTTTGCTTATGCATGAACTATCTCTGGAAGGATGCAGAAGACACCGATTACTTTGGTTGGCTCTGTGGAGGAGAATGATGTGGCTGGAAGACAGAAGGATGAGGAAAATGAGATCTAACACCTTTCTGTTGTTGAATTTTGAACCAGATTAAAGTTTTATCTATTTTCTAAATAAATATAAAAACAAAAACCCCAGGGCCTGAATACAGCTTTAGGTGAAAACAATGTTCCCACTTCCCACCCCTCACCCACACCCAGCCTCCCACCCCTCCCCCACACCCAGCCTCCTATCTCCCTCTTAGTCACACCATCCCACACTTCCCACCCCTCCCCCACACCCAGCCTCCTATCTCCCTCTCAGCCGTGCCATCCCACTCCTGTCCAGCCTTTCCCTTCCATTCCAAGTTTATGAAACTTCCGTTCACTTCACTCCTTTGGCGGGATGATATCTAACACCTCACAGTTTTACAAGCTTTTGCATTTCAGATTTGAGTCTCTGACTTAAATGAAAAGCTAGAAGTGTTTCTTATAGAAAAATTCACGTATATTTACAAAGTATTCTTGTAACAGAAGATAAATGAAAGCCATTTAAATGTCCATCTGTAGGGGAGAAAAATCAAACCAATCAGGTTATTTCCACACTGCACAACACCATGCAGCAGTGAAACAGTCAGATCACTGCTGTTTAAAAACCTCAGGCTGGGCGTGTGGCTCACACCTGTAATTCCAGCACTTTGGGAGGCCAAGACGGGAGGATTGCTTGAACCCAGTAGTTCAAGACTAGCCTGAGCGTCGCAGGGAGACTCTGTCTCTACAAAAAATTAGCTAGGCATGGCAACTCGCACCTGTAGTCCTAGCCGCTTTGGAGGCTGAGGTGGGAGGATCCCTTGAGCCCAGGAGTTCGGGGCTTCAGTGAACTGTGCCATTGCATTCCAGCCTGGGCAACAGAAAGAGTCTCAAAATAAACAAATAAAAATAAAAATAAACCTTATACAATATATTTTCAGACTTTATATAGTACATAAAAATATATTATCAATATAAACAAACTTTATATAAACATTGTATAAAGTATATAATTAAATGTGTTATATTTTTATATATTTATATAAAGTTTTAAAATTTTTACACTTGTAAATATAAAATATACATATATGCCATACAAAATATATTTTATGATTATGTATAAGTACATAAGCATATGTGCACATATATGTTTCTACATGTCTACATCTCTGTGTAACATATAGAAACGAATATATAATATACATATATATTATTTGTAAATGCATAGGAAAGGAATGGAAATGTTCTCTCGGGTGTAATAAGATTGGGATGATAAAAGGAAATGCAGGAAAGTTTGAGATTGTTACCGTATAAACCTGCATGGGCTTGTGTGATGTTTTTAAACAATAAAAATTAAACTAACCATCTTTTGGTGCCTGGCATGACAAGTATCTGCCACTAGAGGGCACTGGAGATCGCTAAATATTTCCCAGGATTCTCTTTGAGGGAGGGGCGCGGGTGCAGGGGATTTGAAGGAGGTTCCTTTATCTCTTCTATAAGGGTCCCTTTTCATGCTCGGGGACTGGGCCCTGAACCTGAACTTGCAGTGAGGGTAAAGTTTGACTGGAAGCCCGCAGCCCTTCTCTCTCCACTCCCCTGAATGGACCCCTGCGGCCATCTGGGGTGGGAGTCCTTTATCCAGCCCACCGCGTTTTCACCCACCACAGTTTCGCCCACCAGCCCTGGCCTGCGGGACGCTGCTGCGGTGTGGAAGGTGGAATGCACCTGGCGTCGGGTGCATTTCAGTGGGCTCACCTTCACTCCTTATTCCACATGAGTGTTCAACAGGGAGCTCTGAGACATTCGAGGGGGCCGTTTGTGATTGCTCAATTATAGTGAAGACATCTTCGCATTTGGGGGAAGGAAGAGGGAAGCTAGAATTTCTGAAATGCTCAAAATTCAGCCCGAAATGCATGTCGATGAACAACCAGTTGGTAATTACCTACCGTAGACCCTAAATCTCTGACATGTAATCATAAAGCATTATTGCCTGGTACTTAGTATGAGCGGAATATGCAGGAACGCAGAGTCAGTCAATGTGTGTTGTCGTGTCCAGAAGTTTACTGAGCGTTTTTCACCAGTATGGAAAATCACGGCACCATGACACCAAGCCGGTGGTGTCTGAGTCACTGGTCGTGTGCTCCAGGCTTGGCCTGGCTCTGGGGCTGTGGGGATCACATTCTTACAGGACAAACACCTTGATGCTTTCTTATGTCTTCTAGAGAACTCGCACCCAAGCATTCACCTATCGAATATGTGTGTTTGGGGTGGGGGGGTGTACGTGTGGGTGTGTGTGTGTCTGTTTACCAAAAGTTACCTTTTTCAACTTCTTTTGTTCCTCCTTTATATTACAGAAAGAACTTTTTTTAATGATGCATGTAAGTAGATTATACAGTCTGTGAATTTCATTTGAAGATAGAACAGGAAGCGTTACAAAATATTCGTGGTCTCCAAAGTGATTCTGACACCTCATGATGACTAAGACCTTTGGTTGCCGTTGCCTGAAATAATTTCCTCCCAGAGCAGCAGTTCTTCACCTCGGCTACACATTGAACTACGTGCGAAGCTATTAAAAATACAGATGCCTGAACCCCATAGCCTTCATCATCTTGTGAGCATCTGGGCCAAGTTCAGAGCTGGTGCTCTTGTTCAGATGGATGTAGCTGGTGGTGCAGAGATCCGTGAGCTTGCTTTTAGGTGACTTTCTGCTGTTGTTGGTCTGGGATGCAGTCAGGATACTAGGGCTTGTTTAAAGCTCCCCAGTTGACTCTAATGCAGCCAAATGTGAGAACCATTCTCTACTCAATACCTGCAAAAATGGAAAACTAACAACCTCTTACTCAGTGCCACCCCAGGTATGATGTGCACACCAGCAGCATCGGCATACCGGGGAGCTTGTTAGAAATTCAGAATTGGGGACCTATCCCAGACCAGCTAAATCCAAATCTTGGGAAGTGGGGGCCAGGTACCTGTATTCCACTCCATGCCGCCACAACATTGCCTTACTTTTAATTTAGCTTTAAATTGCAATTTTAGGCCGGGCGCGGTGGCTCAAGCCTGTAATCCCAGCACTTTGGGAGGCCAAGATGGGCGGATCACGAGATCAGGAGATCGAGACCATCCTGGCTAACATGGTGAAACCCCGTCTCTACTAAAAAATACAAAAAACTAGCCGGGCGAGGTGGCAGGTGCCTGTAGTCCCAGTTACTCGGGAGGCTGAGGCAGGAGAATGGCTTAAACCTGGGAGGCGGAGCTTGCAGTGAGCTGAGATCCGGCCACTGCACTCCAGCCTGGGCGGCAGAGCGAGACTCTGTCTCAAAAAAATAAATAAATAAATAAATAAATTACAATTTTAAAATGGAATTAACCAGAAGGCAAGGGTATAGCGGAAATTTTTTTTAAACACTTCTCATGTAAACTCAAGTCTTTTATTCCTTTTTCGGGGTTAAAACAGGCTCTTCCGTTTACAAGGTTATTAGTGAGTTTCAAAACTTCCCACTCTTCCTCCATGCTTTTGTAATTCCTACATTCCCGCATTTAAACTTGGTGGCCACAGTCAAACAGAAATCATGAGGGCCCTTTCCTCTTGCATCTGGAGTGGCAGCCTTTGCAGCAGAGAGTAACTGCTCCAGATCTGTCAAATAAATGCAAGTATCTGTATTTCTAAATCGCCTCCCAGTAATACTTTTGCATACTGGAGTTTTTACTTTGGCATGCCCTAATCCTTACACGAGCACGAATTCCTCTAAATCCCAGCCTGAATTTGTTTAACTTACCAGAGAAGCCTTGCCCATTGAAGACTGGTTCTTCAGCCACTGCTTTTCATTCTCATATCAACAAGTGCATTTTTAAGAACTTGCAAGAGTCTTGCCACTCTTCAACAGAGAAAGTCATCTCCAAATTAATCCACAGTCAGGATCACTTCATGCTGCTTTTATATATCATTAAAGTCCTGCAAAAGCAAGCTCACGGATCTCTGCACCACCAGCTAAATCTATCTGAACAAGAGCACCAGCCCTGAACTTGGCCCAGATGCTCACAAGATGATGAAGGGCACCCCTCCTCCAGCCTGTTCTTGTCCACTCTCCCAGGGAGGCTCAGTCTTTTGGCACAAAAGCAGTGGTGGCCATTCATTCCTTGCCCTAGTGAAGCCAACTTCCTCCACATTCATTCTGCCCATCAGCATCTGATGCCCCCACAATGGCAAACACTGCAGGGGGCCAAAGTCTGACTCCACAAGGAGGCAGAATGCCAGGTCTTCTGCAGTGGTGCCCTCGAATGGCCATCTCTCACTGCCCGGGGTTAGCCTACATTGAGATCAATGATTAGCAGGTAACTTGTGAAGCCTACCCCTAAAATCCCATTGCTCCATCTTAGCTCATTTGGGAAAACAGTTTTTCCAACACTTTTTACATAAACTCAAATGTTACATTCTTTCTTTGGATTTCACAAATAGGACTAATAATTGATCCACTCATGTAAATATGAATACAGTGAATTGCACATAGTAGGCACTAGATTATTTGTTAAAATGTTGAATTAGGCCAGACACAGTGGCTCACACCTGTAATCCCAGCACTTTGGGAGGCCAAGGAGGGCAGATCACTTAAGCTAGGAGAAACCAGTCTGGCCAACATGGCGAAACACTGTCTCTACTAAAAATACAAAAAAAAAAAAAAAAAAAACTAGCCAGGCCTGGTGGTGGTACACATCTGTAATTCCAGCTACTAGAGAAGCTGAGGCACAAGAATTGCTTGAACCCAGGAGGCAGAGGTTGCAGTTGCAGTGAGCCGAGATCGCACCACTGCATTCCAGCCTGGGTGATGGACTGAGACTCTGTCTCAAAAAAGAAAAAAATGTTGAATTAATACATGTATGTGAATATGCTATATGTATGTGTACGTATGTGTCTATCCATAGCTGTATCTCCATCTATATGTTCATTGATCTATGTATCTGTATATCTACAGATAGACTGCCCCACCTGACCCAACAAGCAGTCCAGTAAATGAGCCCTTATTCCGTGCTGCCAACCAGACATCACAGCATTCCTAACATGTCTCACTGGGTCCTCACACAAAGCCAAGAAACAGGTATTATTCCTGAGGCCTCATAAAGCCATTTGAGAAATGTGTAGCAGAGAATCAAAGCCATGTATAGCAAAAAAAAAAAAAAAAAAAAAAAGACACTGGTGCAAAGATTTCCAGAAGTACTGGAGGAGCCTTGGGCCACCTGAGAACTATTGACATTGATTTCACAAGCTCAGATGCAAGGGAGAGAAATTACCTGGTGTAGGGGAAGATTAGACCTCGGCCACCTGGATTGAGTTTCCAGTTTGCCAGGGCCTCAGCAAGTTCTTCCTTTTGTGCGCCTGTTTCCTGGTAAACTCTCTGCAGCAGAGAAGCTGGTGGGGCCTGGAGGAAACTGTGAAAAACAGGGACAATGAAAACAGTCCTTTGTATGACACATTTGGCCCTTGTCAAGAAATACAAACGGGGAACCTAGCTTAGGAAAAGCAAGTTGTCTTCATTCATTTCCTAAAGGAAGTGGCCCTTGCCTATGACTGCTATGAGTCGGTTTCCAAAGAGCTCAATATTAGGCTCCGATTGCTCCCTAGCAGAAATGGCTGCTTTCATTTATTCTTGCCCATCTGGCACAAAAGCAGTACGCAGAGCTCTAAGGAGGTACACAGAGGTGGCACGGTAAACATCGGCCTCCATTTCATTTCAGTGGGGGTGGGTCATGGATCTGCGGGAACAAAAGCCGAATCCTTGCTCCAGGTGCATGAAAGGCCACATCCAATTTTGCCTCCCGTTGCTTCCCCAGTATCCAGTGTGCCTGGCCCCACAATAGATGCTCAATAAACACTTGAGTGAATAATTAAATTATTAGCATATAATCATGAATGTTGTTACCAAATATTAACCACCTTTTATAGACCAAGCTCAGGGCGAATTGATTTACATATCACTGTTTCATTTACTCCTCCTGACATCTGAAAGAGGTGGAGGGACCCTTAGCAAACCCACATGGTAGATAAGGACATTGAGAACTCGGAGGAGTAGAGATTGGCACGGGATTGCACAGCCTGTCCGCAGCGCCAAAATCCATAGAGACAGTCTGACTCCAAAGCTTGTTTTAGGGAAGATTTTGTCATGTAAGTTTGTAATGTATTATGTAGTTTTTGTAAAATTGTAATTTATGTGATTTTTCTCCATTTGTAATTTTAAATTTTTTAATTATGTGGTTGTAATTTTACATGATTATAATTTATTACAATTGAAATTTTATGTAATTGTGTAAATTTTAATGTAATTTGGAAGATGGCCCTTTTTAGTTAATGAAGTTGCACATGTATACATTTCACAAAATATTTAAGTGAGAAATAATGCCAATCTTTTAGACTCTCAGAAAATGGAAGAAGGTATATTCTTCAACTCATTTTTGAGACTAACATAGACTTGAAACCTTAATTCATAGTAGAAGGGAGATGAAAGATGAATATTATGTATGACTGTAGATGCAAAAATTCAAAACAACAGCAGTCTGAATCCGGGGATATGAAATAGGAGGATACTTCATTACTAAATTTAGTTTATCTCAAAACACAAAGCTGGCTTAATGTTAAAAAAATCAATCAGTGTAATTCATCACACTGAGAATATAAAGCAAAAACGTGATTGTTTCACAGATGCAAAAAGCAATTATAAGGCATAACACTCATTTATTATTTAAAATAAACACTGTCAACAAACTAGGAAAAAGAAGGGGACTTATTAATGTGATATTGTTTACCTACAATAAATCTTCAGCAAACATCAAGCTTAATAATGAAATATTAAATACTTTCCTCTGGAAATCATGATAAGGACAAAGATGCCCATAATAACCACTTCCCTTCAACATTTAGAGTAGAAGTTTCAGCCAATAGAGTAAGACAAGAAAAATATACTAAAAAGCATAAAGATTTAAAAAGGAAAGAGCAAAACTATTGTTATTTTGAAGGTAATGATTGACTACATAGAAAACAGAATAAGATAATAGAAAGTATGAGTTTTACAAGGCTACTCAATATACAACAATCACCTACATTTCTCTGTTAGTAACAAACAGCTAGAATATTAATTTAAAAGAAAAACATATCATTTACATTTGTGTTAAAAGGAATATCAAGTACCTAGGAATAAATCTAACAAAACATTTCAAGACCTGTGTGCAGAAAACTGTAAATTTTTCTTAAGGAAGACCTAAATAAAAGAGAAACAACACCATATTCATGCACTGAAAGATTCAATGTCATAAAAATACCAATCCTACATGAACTTGGTGTATAGATTTACTATAGTCCCAACTGAAATCCCAACAAGCAGATTCTAAAATGTATATGGAAATGAAAAGACCAAAAGTAGTTAAGCTATTCCTGAAGAACAAAGAAGAGAGTGGATTTGCTCTGCCCAGTATCAAGACTTAAAATAACACTACATTAATTAAAGCAGCCTAGTATTTGTTCAAGGACAGAAAATAGATTAATGGAATAGGATAGAGTGTTCTTAAAGAGACCCAGATATATATGGACACTTGATTCATGACAAACATAAAACTGAAGGAGGATAGAGAGAAAACTATTTTAAAAATGTGTGTGGCTGGGACAATTGAGTATCCACAAGGAAAACATGAAATGAGGCCCCTACTGCAAACCATATACAAAATTCAATTCCAGGCGGAGTATATGTGAAAAGCAAGTTGAAACGATCAAGAAAAAAAAAGGCTTTTAGAAGATTAAACAAAACTGATAAATTTGAGTACATTAAATATAAGAACTTTGTTCATCAAAAGACAGCATTAAGAGAGCGAGAAGGCAAGCCACAGAGTGGAAGAAAACAGTAGGGGCACATAAAACTGACAGAGAGCTCAAACTACATAAAGAATGTCTATAAATCAGTAAGGAATAAACAAAACATAGAAAAATGGGCCCCCAAAAACTCTGATGTGCGTTTCAGAAAAGGGAATCCAAATAGCCAACAGACATATGAAGGATGCCCAACCCTGTTAGTAACCAAGGAAATGCAACTAACATAATGTTCCTATTAGCCCAAATCTGGAACAACTCCAGTGTTCATGAACTGTAGAATGGATAAATAAATTGAGGTATAGTCATATAATACAATACCATACAAACAATAAAAATAAATAAACTTCCCAGGCACGGTGGCTCGTGCCTGAGTAGCTGGGATTACAGGAGTGCACCACCACGCCTGGCTAATTTTGTATTTTTAGTAGAGAAGGAGTTTCACCATGTTGGTCAGGCTGGTCTTGAACTCCTGACTTCAAGTGATCCACGCACCTCAGCCTCCTGAAGTGCTGGGATTACAGGCATGAGCCACTGTGCCTGGCCTGTTTCCACCTTCTTAATATAAGGATTTTTGAGGCTCATCAGCAGCCCTCATCAAATACCCGTGGACTCTTTTAGCAGTGGGATTTAATGTGTTGTAGAAAAACCAGTAATAGCTAATATCAAGCCCTCTTCTAAATGCTTTAATTGTTTTAATTCATTTAATCCTCATAACCACCTTGTGAGTCAGTGATCTACCAAGGGCAGGTACTTGGGGGCATTGTCTGTAGAAAATCCTGATAAAAGTTTTCTGCTTTTTATTATCATGGTCCAGCAATTCTTAAAGAGATCAGGAATAAAATTCTCCTCTCTAAAAAAAAAAGTATTTTGTTGATCAAAGGTCTAAATAATTCATGATGATTACTGATGAGTTATAATTTTATACAAATAAATGTAAGTTTCAAACTAGCGTATTGTTATTACAGATTAACATTGCATCCTAACCGGAAGTTAATTCAGAGAATTCTCAGTTCCACAGCCGGCGCCTGACCCATGTGGACTCAGGCTGTTTCAAAAGTGGGTTTCTATGGCTGTCTGAGCTGCCTTTTCTTCAGGTGCAATCACAAGACAAGCCCTGGGATGCCGCAGATTCACCATGAACGGTGGATTCCTGATAAACAATGATAGGATGCCTAGAGAGGCGAAGATGCAAACTTTGAGTTATTTGAGTTCTGTCTCCATGAGACCTCTTGGAGTTTTGTGTTTAAAATTCCAAACGATGAAACAGAATGTAAACTATGAGATGACTAATTTAATACGAAATGGGCAAAACTGAGTTTGTATCTGAAAAAAATGGTACTGCATTTGAATAATATCTTTAAAATTAAAATGTAAACCAGGCATTCTCCTTCCCCCTCGTAGCGCTCTGGCCCTGCAGGAGCCTCTGCACAGAGCAGAGAGCCTGGACATTGCACTCCTGATGCCCCTGAACGCACACCCGCGGGCACTGTCCCAGACCCCGTGGGGCACAGGCATACTTGCCTATCGGGCAGTGTTTTGTGCCAGTGAACTCAAGGGGAAGTAACTTAAATAAACACTGACCATGGCTAAAATGCCTCGGTGTGAGAACAGGAGGTCAGAGTCCAACAAGGCACATGGTAAAGTGCAGTCGACTGGAAACCTGGGGCAGAGCCTGGGTGTTTTCTGGCACTCAGCCCTGGAAAGACTCCATTAAACCAGAGTCCCTGGGGGACAAGCACCCTGTCCTTCTTACACATTATCCCCTGTCATTCGCACAGGTGTTTTCCCCAGATCATCCCATTCCACAGGTTCCCCTCTATTGACCCTGCCACCGCCCACCCATCCAGCTCCCCGAGCTTGAAATGCTGGTCTTTAGCATCTCCACGCTAAAACAGTCGCTCTCTCCTCAAAGTCGCTTGAGTCTCTTTTTTCCTTCCTTTTTTTCCCAGTGTAAACACCCAGGAAAGGCCTCCACTGCCTGCCATCTGGGCTGTCCAGCCCCTTTCTTGGGTTCCCTATGTCATCTCTGCTCTGAGCCTCTCCTGCATTTCACACTTTGTCTGTCACACGTCTGCTTCAGGAGCTGACTTCCTGCCTGAATTAAGCCAAATCCAAAACTCTTTTTTCTGGATTCTTTCAACTCCTGCATATTCTCTCCATCCTGCACCCTCAGTCCTCGCCAGCTCGCCAGTGTCATTTCTTCCTCTTTTCCACCTGAGATCCTTCCTCCACAAAGACTTTCGCAATTCTCCACAAAACTGAGCCCATCCGAAGCAATAGACGTTCTGGTGGGTCAGGCACAGTGGCTCATGCCTGTAATCCCAGCACTTTGTGAGGCTGAGGCAGGCAGATCACTTGATGTCAGGAGTTCGAGACCAGCCTGGCCAACATGGCAAAACCCTATCTTTACTAAAAATACAAAAATTCGCTGGGCATGTTGGCGTGCCCTGTAGTCCCAGCTATTCAGGAGGCTGAGGCAGGAGGATTGCTTGAACCCAGGAGGCTGAGGTTGCATGCACCTGTAGTCCCTGCTATTCAGGAGGCAGGAGGATCGCTTGAACCTGGGAGGCTGAGGTTGCAGTGAGCTGAGATCATGCCACTGTACTCCAGCCTGGGCAATAGAATGAAACCCCATCTCCAGAAAAAAAGAAAAGAAAAGAAAGCAACAGACATTCTGTAATTCTATTCTAACCATCCCACTGCTTGTTTGTATTTTTGGGTTTCGTGCTTATCTTTAATGGCTGTCTTCACCCCGCTCATCGTCTCCCCTGAAGCCATCACCTGTCTCTCTGTTTGGGGTTTAAAGGTGCCTGAAATCTTTCTCATCATGCAAATAAAGAGAGACTGCATGGCTTCTCCAAGCTATCATAGAACTTGGCTTTCAACTTCTAGTCTTCTGGATTCAAATCCAGTGTTCCTTCCCCTACACCAGGGATACTTAAGCATACAAGGTAACTTTAGCTGGTACTCAGAAGAAATTTTTATCAATTCTATATTGATTTTAATGTGTATTAGAAAACTAAAAACCATCACATCCTCGGCTCAAGTTGCCACCTCCCAAGTCTAGTAATAGCTCCTCTAATGCACCACCATTCTCAACAGAAAAACTGTCCACAGTCTTGTTTACTGCCATTTCATAAATGAGAAGTAGCAAAGAACAAGAGTTTGTTTAAGCTAGTGGTTCTGTCAACCTTGGCTGCCATGAGAATTATTTGGAGAAACGTTTTTTTAAAACACCGATGACTGGATCCCCTTCCCCTCCCTGCCTTGGTAAAACTGGTTGGGAGTAGAGTCTAGATGGTGTAAAATACCCCAGGTGATTCAAATTGAAATCAGGGTTGAGATCTTCTGGTTTACGTCAGTGACTACACATCTGGGCCTGAGGATTGCATTTCTTTCTTCTTGTTCCTTTTTTTTTTTTTTTTTCTTCCTTAGAGATAACGTCTCACTCTGTCTCCCAGGCTAGAGTGTAATGGCACAATCATGGGTCACTGCTCAAGCAATCCTCCTCCCTCCACCTCCCAAGTAGCTGGGACAACAGATGCAGGCCACCACATCAGCTAATTTTTAAATTGTTTGTAGAGATGGGGTCTTACTATGCTGCCCAAGCTGGTCTCAAACTTCTGGCCTCAAGCTATCTTCCCACCTTGGCCTCCCAAAGTTTTGGGATTACAGGCATGAGCCACCCCACCCAGCCATGAATTGCATTTCCAAAAGCTCCCGTGGGATGTTGATGCTTCCCATTCAATCCAGGGAACACACTTTGATCCCCAGTGATGCAGATGAATCTGGGAGGACCACTGTGGGTTTTTTCCTTCCCAGCATACTTTTGCTCTCTAGTAATAGCTCCTGACAACATGCTTTGGAGAGCCACGCCTCGTCAACTCTTAGGTGTAGCTGATACCTCACCACTCAGGAGCAGGAACCACACCCAAGTCTGGCCAATGCCCAGAATCTGTATCTGCTCCAGTGAGTAATGGGTTCAGTGATGGGTGCTTAATACAGTTCAGTGAGAGTCAGTGCTGGGAATTTTGCCGAAACCCTTGAGAAGAGGTGCTAAGTTGGCAAGACATAGGCCTGGAGCTGCTGGTGACTGTTTTGCCTTTGCCTGGGAGGAACCTGCCTGAGGGTGGAGCAGGCAGG
Source organism: Piliocolobus tephrosceles (assembly GCF_002776525.5). Classification (NCBI taxonomy): domain Eukaryota; kingdom Metazoa; phylum Chordata; class Mammalia; order Primates; family Cercopithecidae; genus Piliocolobus; species Piliocolobus tephrosceles. The sequence goes on from NC_045453.1 coordinate 40,559,292, forward strand.
TGAAAGCAAAGGAGACTGACAGACCAAGTAGATGGCACCCTTTTACTCCCTGGATCCAGCCAAACCTGAATCCAGACATACGTTTTTCAGTGGCATGAGCTAATAAGTTTCCTTTCTTGCTCAAGCCAGTTTGAGGTGGATTTTTGTCAAGTGCAGTTCAGAAAGTGCTGATACATGAAACATCACAGTGCACCTGCCACCCCGCAGAGGGGGCTTCCAGCCTCTCTTCAGGAGGCTGCCTCCATCAGGCAACCATCTTCAAAAACGCCCCAGGATGGAGCAACAGAACCCTTAGATGTCAGTCAGTGTCATCACCTCCCTGCTTTTTGGGAAGACTGGGGGACAAAGAGGGGTGAGGAATTGCCCCAAGTTGTGCCTTCAACAAAGCCAGCTAGGATTTCAGACCTTGGCTCTATCAGTAGGCACACCCACACCAGGGGGTGGGTGACAGCCAGCAGGCAGTGCCACCATGTTGCTCAGGTCTCCTTTGCAAGGACACCCACTGTAGGGAGAGGGTCTCACTGCCTCACGAAAAATGGCTTTATTATTGCCCACTTCTCAATGTCTCAATGTTTCTAATCGCAATCTAACAAACACACACTTTTTTTTTTTTTTTTTTTGAAACAGGGTCTCACTCTGTCGCCCAGGCTAGAGTGCAGTGGTGCACTCTCGGCTCACCGCAACCTCCACCTCCCAGGTTCAAGTGATTCTCCTGCCTCAGTCTCCCAAGTAGCTGGGATTACAGGCTCCCACAACCATGCCTGGCTAATTTTTGTATTTTTAGTAGAGATGGGGTTTTGCCATGTTGGCCAGGCTGGTCTTGAACTCCTGACCTCAGGTGATCCATTCACCTTGGCCTCCCAAAGGCTGGAATTACAGGCGTGAGCCACCGCCCCCAGCCAACACACACCTTTTTAAAAAGCCATATCAAATCCATGATTCCTGGGATACTATTGCTTAGAAAAGTAGTTGTCAAACTGTAGCCCTCTAATTAGCAATATCACAATCACCTGAGAAATCGATAAAATGCAAATTATCAGCCCCTCCCCAGACCTACTGCACCCTGAGAGGGAGATCCAGCCATATATCATTGAACAAGACCTCCAAGTGATTCTGATACATGTTCAACTTTGAAAGCCACTGGCTATGGCTAAGTAAATTTTTAAAATGGGTTTAAAGTCTATTTAATGAAAATTACAAAGTAAATGTAAATGATTTGTGAATATAGCAAAAATGTAGGAAGCTATATAGAAGTGACTAAATATGAAGAAGTGCCATCCTATAACATTGAAGCCTCTAGGAGTGCAAAGGAAGGAAGGTCTACCCCAACCCAGGGAGATTAAACCCACCCCCAAACACTGCAGGAGTCCCCCTATGCTGGCAAGGGAGGCTTTGTCACTTGTTTGTTTGTTGTTTTGCTGAGGGACAGAGAGTTTACCTGTTTAACTCTGACCATTTATCCCTCACTATTTGGAAAACTATAAAATAGAAGAGTCCTCTCTTAAGATGATCTACCCAGATGACTTGGGGACTTTCCCTTTGTTACAGATAAAGAAACGGGTTTTGGCCCTAAGGCTTTGAACATTTCCCAGTGAATAATCGTCACTGCTGGTTATACAAACCCAGCTCACCTTGAACACACGAGACCCAGTGCAACCATCCCGTCACGTGGGAAGGGTGGGCCTGAAAGAGCCTTCACAATCACAGAGCATCCATAACGACCTTGAACGCAGATTCTTAAGAAGGACCAGGGATGCACGTGGTTTCGTTGATAATGAGAGCGTGGATTTCAGGCGGGGCCCTCAGAATGCTTGAACCCGGCCCCACCAGGGGCTGCAATCCCTCGTGAATCTGACGCATCTGTTCACAACGGCCTTGAACCACATCCATGAAAATCATTGTCGCCACCGTTGGACCCACCTCCCCACTGAATAGGTGAGCAGAGTGCTTTGTTGAGACCCCTTTCCTAAAGGGTTCGTATATTTCTTTAACCATGTTTATGTGGGATTCTCTGACATTCAAAAGATAGCAGTCTCGCATTTAATGTCTTTCTAGCATAGCACTGTGTGTACCCTCGGTTCCAAATGCAAAATGTAACTCATGAGCATAAAAGCTCTAAAGAAACCTTGGTCACTCATGAGAATGGCATAAAATCTAGAGGTGCTGTCTCAAGACGGGGTTCATCTGTCCCTGAAATGAAGACACAGTGGTGGTCTTAAATCAGAAGACAGCTCCAGGGATTACCTGGTGTGAGAATGATGAAAAACAGCATTTTGTTTCTTTGTAGTCTATTTCTTTTTGTTGTTATTTTTGATTTTTTTTAATTGGGATAAAATACATATAACATAAAAGCGACCATCTGAACCATTCTTAACCATGCAGGCGTTAACACAGATTGTTGTGCAGTCATCACCACCATCCACCTCCACAGCTCCTTTCATTTTGTAAAACTGAAACTCTATGAGTGAAACAACTCCCCGTTTCTCCCTCCCCCAGCCCCTGGCAACCACCGTTCTACCTTCCGTCTCTCTGGATTTGACCATAGTCTATTTCTGAGTGAGACCTTTATCTGACTCGTTACTGGGTAAATCCTAATGTGAGTAAAATTGTCTCAGCCCCTCAGCGAGCAAGTTTTGGATTCAGGCATCTCTGGGATACTCAGTATGACCATAAAGCAGAACTCACAGAATGTGGCCATAAGTGGGGATTTTCTGTTCAGTATTTTGCTCTGGATTTGTTTATGTGAACATCCCTTGGGTAGCAACAGGCACATTGGATTTAGATTCAGAAGAATTGGGATTGAAAACCCAATGCTTCATTATCTCGGAGAAGCCACCTCCTCTCTCCAAATCTCTTAGATTGGCTCTCATTTTAATTTTAATTTTTATTTTATTTAATTTTATTGTTTTCTGAGACAGAGTCTCGCTCTGTCGCTAGGCTGGAGTGCAGTGGCGCGATCTCGGCTCACTGCAACCTCCGCCTCCCGAGTTCAAGAGATTCTCCTGCTTCAGCCTCCTGAGTAGCTGGGATTACAGGCATGTGCCACCACACCCTGATAATTTTTGTATTTCCAGTAGAAATTGGGTTTCACCATGTTGGCCAGGCTTGGCTCAAACCCCTGACCTCAAGCAGTCTGCCCGCTTTGGTCTCCCAAAGTGCTGGGATTACAGGTGTGAGCCATTGAGCCTGGTCTGGTTTTTATTTTTAAAAATCAGAAGATTTCATGTAAAAATCTCAATTTCTGGACTCTCTTGAAAAAAATCAAAAATCAAAACAAGCACCCATTTTTTTTAATGTCCAAAAACTTCAACTAGGCACTTTACCAAAGAAAGATATACAAGAAGCCAATATGCCTAAACAAAGATGCTCAACATCATTAGTTATCAGGGAAATGCAAATTAAAATCACAGTGAGATAGGCCGGGTAACGTGGCTCACGCCTGTAATACCAGTACTTTAGGGGGCTGAGGAGGGTGGATCATGAGGTCAGGAGGTCGAGACCAGCCTGAACAACATGATGAAACCTCGTCTCTACTAAAAATACAAAAATTATCCGGGCTTGGTGGCACGTGCCTGTAATCCCAGCTACTCAGGAGGTTGAGGCAGGAGAATCACTTGAACCCGGGAGGCAGAGGTTGCAGTGAGCCGAGATCGTGCCACCACACTCCAGCCTGGGCGACAGAGTGAGATTCCATCTCAAAAAATAAAAAAAATTTAAAAAAAAATCACAATGAGATAACACTTGGAATGACGTAATCAGTAAAGCTGACAATAACAAGTGCTGGCAAAGGCACAGAACAACTGGAACCTGCATCCATAAGCAGCCTGGGAACTTCTTACAAAGTTAAACATGCACTTACCATATGTCCTCCCCTGGGTATGTACCCTAGAGAAATGAAAAATTATCTTCCCACAAAAATACACACCCAAATGTCTATAGCAGGTTTATTCGTAATTATCCCAAGATAATGCAAATGTTCTTCAACAGGTAAATGGAGAGAAGCACTTGTCTGTCCGTGTCCTAGAAAACCACTCAGTAATAAAAGGAACACAAGACTGGTACGACCAACATGAGTGAATCTCAAATGCCTCATGCAATGGAAAAGAAGCCAAACTCCAAAGACTGTACACTATCTGATTCCATTTCCATGACTTACTGGAAAAGGCTAAACTGCAGGTCAGCGGCCACCAGGGGCTGGGTTGGGGAGGGTGTTGCTTGAAATGAGCATGAAGGAATTTTGTGGGGAGTGCCAGAACTGCTCTGTATCTTGATCTTGGTGGTGGCTACACAACTATTGTATTTATTTGCTGAAAACTCATAGAACTGCACACTAAAGAGTGAATTGTGCTACCAATAAATCAGATATCGGTAAACTTGACCACTGCACCTCATCCTAAAAAAAAAATCTAGCACTCCTGGGCCCACCTTCCTGCACAGCCACAGTTGGCTGAACAGGACAGAGCTAGACAGTTAGGCAACGGGTGCTCACCTCCTTGCTTAGCTTGGGTTCCCCTCAGATGCGGTTCCTGTGCTCAGGACAGGCAGCTCACCTGTGAGGGGGTGGCAGGAAGCAAAAGTGGTGGAAAAGAGTAGACAAAGGGCGCATTGATGGTTTGGTTCATCTGATCGGGGAGCAGTCACCCTGAGGCACTTTGCAGAACCAGCCCCCGCATCCTCCATGTTCTTCATTCGCAGATCAGGAGGCTACCACACTTACCCAGTCACATTCCTCATTGTTGGAGTCACTCTCCATGCCATGAGCAGCCCCGCCATTGTGCTGGATTAACAAAAGTTCCTGCAACTTGGGAGAAAGCTAGTTTCCAAAATATGGGGCCGTGCAGCAAGCTCTGCAAGGTCGGCACTGAGTATGGCAGGTGTGGCCAAGAGCAGCGATGCCACTGGAGGATGACACAGGCTGCAAAGCATGCCCCACACCCACCTCCGTGAGGAACCCCACCCTCAGCCCTGCACCCACTTGTGTCCTTGGGCCAGCCCAGGGAGGGGTATGAGCTCATCACTGCTGCTAAGCATGATAAAGCGACTGCTTATAAACAACAATCAGGGAGTGGATGGGGAGTGGAGACCACGAGGCTGAAAATGAGTAAACCTGGTTTCTATTTCTGCTTCTTCCAACAACCGGTTCTGAGACCTTGAGCAAATCATGTCCCTAGAATGGACCTCAGTTTTCTTCTGTGTCAAATGAAGACAAACAGAATTAGGTAAGCTCTCTAGTCCCTGCCATCCCTTAAAAAGCTATCATTCCATCATGTCTCCAAGAAGTGTCTCTCTCTGCAAAGTAGTCACTTTAGGAAGCCATGGTACATGGTACAGTTCACTGGAATTGTTCAAAACATGTCAAGGCTTAGAACACATGCTTTTGGTTATATCCAAAGGTGAAGAGCTCCCGAATCTGGGCAACGGATTATATTTTGGAATTTCAATGTTTATGAACCATATGGGGATCAACCTGGAAAAAGCTTGATCCAAAACCAGGTATAAAGCAGTGCTTCCAAAACGTGGTCTGAGGACAGCCTGTATCAGGGGCACTTGGGTGCTTGTTACAAAGCAAATGTGCAACAGACCCAAACTGAAGGACCTTCTACAAAATAACTGACCAGTACTCTTCAAGACTGCCAAAGTAATCAAAGACTAAGAAAGACAGAGGAACCATCACAGATGGGAGGATACTACAGAGACATGACTGTGAATGCAATGTGGGGTCCTGGATTCCATCTGAGAACAGGGAAAGAACATAGCAGAAGAGCTGAGGGAATCCAGATAAAACCTGGAGTTCAGTCACTAGCATTGCCTCCATGGTAAGTTCCTGGTTTTGACCATTGCACTGATTGCATAAAACAATAACAGAGTGGGGTGAACTGGGTGAGAGGTAAACAGAGCTCTCTGTACTGTTTTTGCAATCCCTCTGTAAGTCTAAAATTACTACAAGATACAAAGGATTTACAAAAAAGAAAAATATATTGCTGCAACTACTGTTACAATTCCTACTAAAAGCTAACACTCCTTGAAGGTTTACAATCCACCAGGAGAAAGAGTAGATGTGGATCACCTCTCTACCACCACCATCCCATTAAATCCAATTTCCTGGACTTGGAACTCAGAACCTTCCTTTTCACAGTTTCTCCAGGGGATTCTAACACAAGCTAAAGTTTAAGAACACAAGCAGTAAAATAATAAAAAAAACTGTGTGTGTGAGTGTGTGTGTGTGTGAGAGAGAGAGAGAGAGAATGGGAGATCTGAAGGCAAGACAGGGGGAATATTAACATCAGTCAGATTAAGTTGGTGGGTACATGGGTATCAATCATTTTCTGTTTGGGTAAAATATGAAATCCTTTTTTAAATTAAAAAATTTAAATTAATAAATTTTCTGAACTGATATGGCCTCTCAACTTTTCCAGCCTTCAGCTCATCACATGCGCTCAAGCTGCAGGCCTGAGAAACACATCTGGGAGTCATCATCACAGGGGAAAGGAAAGGGCATGAGGGCAGTCTTGAGTGTTGCCATGTATCCTGACTCAGGACTCAGAAGGATCAGCAAAGGGAAGGAAGGAAGGAAGGAGGGAAGGAAGGAAGGGAGGGAGGGAGGGAGGGAGGGAGGGAGGGAAGAAGGAAGGAAGGAAGGAAGGAAGGAAGGAAGGAAGGAAGGAAGGAAGGAAGGAAGGAA
>NC_045453.1:40565983-40592055 GCF_002776525.5 Piliocolobus tephrosceles
GAAGGAAGGAAGGAAGGAAGGAAGGAAGGAAGGAAGGAAGGAAGGAAACAGGGATAAGAAAACAAGGCTGAGGAAGTCGAACAAACCTCCACTGAACTGAGAACGATGACTGGGGTTGAAAACACAGTGTTTTGTGTAGATCTATGTGTGGATTGTACGGGTCTACCCAAAGGTTCTGCTTCCTTGTGGATAGACAAACTTTTTGTGGCTTTATGTCCTGTACCTAATGTCAAAAGCCATCCTAATTTGTTCCAACTCTGGGCCCCAAGGGCCAGGGTTGAGCGACCCAGGAGGGGCGTTTTCACAATTTGTTTTGTTCTGAATTGGCAGTCATTTCCAATGAGAGGCAGAAAGGAATAGGATGAAGACTCACAAAAACTCAAATGCCATCTTCTTTTACTCCCTCTGTCTCTTAAACTCAACTCTGTAATCATGGCGAGAGCCAAACATTCCACATTGCCATCCTTTCAGCAAGCTCGTTCACTCTGAAAATGTCAGCTCAAGGTCAAAATCACTTGAGTCCTCAAACACTCAATCCCAAAAGCCCGGTCTTCTAAGAGCAGGAGATCCCGAGTAGAAAGAAAAGACCACCCAGCCTCCCCTCTAAGTGCACAGTCTAGCTCCTGGACCACCTGCCCTGGTGGCCCACCAAGTCCCCGGGCTGCCTGCACTGGACCAATGCCAGGGCGTTGGAACAAGCCCTCCTTTGAACAAAAAGACGCCTAACAGTACCATTGAACAGACACACTGCTAGGATCCCTGCATCCACTTCCTGTGAAAATCACTAGGATGTTTGCATCAAAATCACAACAGTATTTAACTGGAGAGAAGGGGCAGAAAAAACAAATACGATGGTTCAATTGTCTTTTATTCTGTATTTCTTGCATTTCAGAACCAGAGAAAGTGGCGAGGAAAAGAAGCAGCACTTCTATATGCAGCTTAAACTTTAAAGATCACATTATTCAAGACACAGCTTTATTGGGGGAAAAAATAAGGGTAAAACAAAGCCAGATGAACTTAACGCGAATGGGATGCTTTTATGGAATCAGCAACGTTTCCATTGTTCAGCCTGAATTGCCCATATTTTTGTATTCACTGCAGACAATGAGTTCTTGTGACATTCTGGCATACATTATACTGGGGGAAGAAAACCCAACCTGCTTTATTTGTTCCATTTTCTGCTTTTAGACGTAATGGAAATGTTAACATGCTTAACATCCGTGGCCTCTCTTCCAGCCTCGCTTCACTTTTCGTAGTTATCATGAGTCTTGGTGAGGGTATGCGGTGCTTCCAGACAAGAGGTGGTGCATGCTAATGTGAGCTCAAAGCCAGCCTGCTCTATATCCTTCACCGTGCAAACTCTCTCGCTCATTCTTTTAAAGACTTTCACAGCATATAGTCTCCATTATGATTAAAATGATCTCAACTGTCCTTCAGAAAAGAATGTAAGGCTTTTGACTACGTGAACCAGTTCAAGGAAAATCTCCCAGGAGTCCAGGACATGAAGATCACATTGTTGAACCTCTTTTATAAGCATTCAATTCCACCTGGTTTTATAGCTGCCTCACTCCCCTCGCTGGATGGGTTTCTCTTACATTAATTGATAACACTATGTTTAATCTGAAGTTCACGCCTAAGGTAGGAGCTATATAAATAAACTATTTCAGCTTCATGAGAGTAGGAGAAGGCAAAAGTGGCCTTATTTTTTTAAATCCTGTACAGGACTAGAATGACCATTCCATCTCAGTTGCCTGCTTTTCCAAAGAGGTGTGCATAAATTTCTTTCTTTAAAAAAAAGTGTGCAGACGGGCGTGGTGGTTCACGCCTATAATCCCTCAGGTGGATCACCTGAGGTCAGGAGTTCTAGACCAGCCTGGCCAACATGGTGAAACCCTGTCTCTACTAAAAATATAACAATTAGCTGGGTGTGGTGGTGGGTGCCTATAATCTCAGCTACTCGGGAGGCTGAGGCAGGAGAATTGCTTGTCCCCAGGAGGCAGAGGTTGCAGTGACCCAAGATTGCACCACTGCACTCCAGCTTGAGTGACAGAGTGAGACTCCATCTTAAAAAAAAAAAAAAAAAAAAAGAAGTGTTCAAACTCTACACTTTTGTTTTGAGACAGGATTGCCCAGGCTAGAATGCAGTGGTACAATCATAGCTTCTGGGCTCAAGCGACCCTCCCACCTCAGCCTCCTGAGTAGGTGGGACAGGTGCATGCCACCATGCCCAGCTAATTTCTTGTATTTTTTATAGAGATGGGATCTCACTATGTTGCCCAGGCTAGTCTTGAACTCCTGAGCTTAAGCAATCCTTCCACCTCAGTCTCTCAAAGTGCTGGAATTACAGGTGTGAGCCACTGTGCCCAGCCTACATTTTTTTAAAAGGGGAATTTTCACCTGGTAATAGACATTTTCCTGTATGGTTACCCTTTGTGCCTGTCTTTACTATTTCCATAGTGTCACAAATCCCACCACCAACTCCCTGCAAAAACAGGGAGAGAACCTACTATATGGAGAAAGAGATTTGACTTCTGAAAAGCTCTGAGTAAGTGGAAGGACACTTCCCAGCCCACCAAACCCTCCTCAGATGAATCAGGAGAGGCCTCCTGGTCTCCTTTGGGGACCTGAGAGGGATGGAAGGGGAGGACAATGAGGAAGGCCCTGCAGCTCAATCCCACGAGGTTTTCTCAGGTGGGTTCATCTTAGGTTGGGTCCCCAACACAATGCTGGCACCTCCATGAACATAGAAGCCTCATAAGTCCCCAAAGGGGGCTGCAAGAGTAAACAGAATATGATTCAGCCTTAAAAAAGAAGGAAATTCTGACGCATGCTACAACACGCACAAACCTTGAACACATGAGTGAGATAAGTCCATCACAGAAGGACAAATCCTGTAGGATTCCACTTATATGAGATACCTAGAGTGGCCACATTCATAGAGACAGAGCCTCCATTCGTAGCATGGAGTTTGCCGGAGGCAGAACGGACCAGGGAATGGGGAGTGATTGTTCAGTGGATACGGAGTTTCCATTCTGCAGGATGAAAGGTTCTGGAGATGGACGGTGGCCATGGTTGCACAGTATGGATGTGCTTAGTGCCACTGGACAGTACACTTAGTAATGGTTAAGATGGGAAATTTGCCGGGCGCGGTGGCTCAAGCCTGTAATCCCAGCACTTTGGGAGGCCGAGACGGGCGGATCACGAGGTCAGGAGATCGAGACCATCCTGGCTGACACGGTGAAACCCCGTCTCTACTAAAAAATACAAAAAAAAACTAGCTGGGCGAGGTGGTGGGCGCTTGTAGTCCCAGCTACTCGGGAGGCTGAGGCACGAGAATGGCAAGAATCCGGCAGACGGAGCTTGCAGTGAGCCAGGATCGCGCCACTGCACTCCAGCCTGGGTGACAGAGCGAGACTCCGTCTCAAAAAAAAAAAAAAATAAGATGGGAAATTTTATGTTATGTATATTCTACCACACACACACACACACACACACAATTTTTCTAAGCAAGCAAGAGTAGCAGACAGCCACTAGACAGTGTTTTCACTGGTACTTCCCAAGGCATCTTAATTTCCAGCCATGACCATTTGTTCTGTGGGGTGGCCCATAGATCCAGCCTCAGAAGTCACCCACACCTTTACAGTAGCCAGAGTCTGGAAAAATGCCACCTTTGTGGGCGAGGCTGGATGGTGCTGGTTGCCCCACCACGGTCTCGTGGCCCCTCCAAGACTCCAAGGGAGATGCTCCTTCTTAGATTTCACTTCAGGCTTCTCTCTAGATCCACCAAAGCCCACAGCTTCCTTCTCATCCATTCATAAGAACCATGATCCAGCAAGTAGAAGAAAGAGACAGGATAAAATTCTTTTTTGCTTGGTTTTGCTGTGGGTGCTTTATACACAACACTAATTTAATATGATAATAAGAGTAAAATACATTAAGCACATTTTTAAAAAATTCAGTTACATTAACAACAAAATAAATGAAAATTAAAATAATAAACCAAGACAGCATAAAAATTTCAAATGATGCCTTGTGTTGTCGAAAGGGCAGAAAAACCAACACTTCTCATAAACTCTTTCTGGAAAACAATTTGGTTAATATACATAAAAAATCTTTAAAATTTGCACTTACTTTAACCCAATAACTTTATTTTTTAAATTGTTTTATGTTATTTTACTTTAAGTTCTGGGATACATGTGCTGAACATGCAGGTTTGTTACATAGGTATACATGTGCCATGGTGGTTTGCTGCACCCATCAACCCATCATCTAGGTTTTAAGCCCTGCATGCATTACATATTTGTCCTAATGCTCTCCCTCCCCTTGCCCCCACCCCTTGACAGGCCCCAGTGTGTGATGTTCCCCTCCCTGCGTCCATGTGTTCTCATTGTTCACCTCCCACTTATGAGTGAGAAGATGCAGTATTTGGTTTTCTGTTCCTATGTTAGTTTGCTGAGGATGATGGTTTCCAGCTTTATCCATGTCTCTGCAAAGGACATGAACTCATTTGCTTTATGGCTGCAAAGTACTCCATGAAAACCCAATAATTATAAAGAAATAGCTTTTAGGCGCTGGGCATGGTGGATCACGCCTGTAATCCCAGCACTTTAGGAGGCCAAGGCAGGTAAATTGCTTGAGCTCAAGGAGTTCGAGACAAGCCTGGGCAATATGACACAACCACGTCTACAAAACATGCAAAAATTAGCTTGGCATGGTTGCTTGCCCCTACTGTAGTCCAGCTACTTGGGGGTGCTGAGAGAGGAGAATCACTTGAGCCTAGGAGGTTGAGACTTCAGTGAGCTATGATGATGCCACTGCACTCCAGCCTGGGTGACAGAGTAAGACCCTGTCACAGGAGAATAAAAAAAAAAAGAAAGAAAAAAGAAAAGAAAAGAAAAAGAAAGAAAGAGAGAGAGAGAGAAAGAAAGAAAGAACTTGTAGAAATTTACAGTGAGAAAATTATCACTGGATTTATATTTCTGCCACCAAGCACAGGGCATGGCACACAGAGGTGCTCAATAATGTTTGCACAATGAATATTATTTACAAATAATATACATTTTATATTTGTAAATTACAACTAATATACATTTTATATTTGTAACTTACAACTTCTAATAGCTGTGTTAGAAGTTGAAAATGGCTTGCAAAGGAGGAACATCTATCTTTACTTAGCAAATATTACTTATCCAAAGAAAAGCAACTGCATAATACATCACAGTTTTGTTTTTCTTATGTTGTTTTTTGAGACAGAGTCTCTCAATGATGCCCAGGTTGGCCTCAAACTCCTGGACTCATGCGATTCTTCCAGCCTCAGGCTCCCACGTAGCTGAGTACATAACAGTTTTCAAATCAGTTTCATATGCATCACTTCCTTGGCCCTCACAGCAACAATGAGGATATTATCATCCCATTCTATAGAGGAGGAAACTAAGGCCTTGGAGAGATTAAGTGACTTGTGAAAGACATTTGAAATTGAAGAGTCCTTGAAACAATGTATTCATTCAGTCCAAGCTCCCCAGCTTCCCAACAGCCTGGGTGGTAGGTTTTTTCCACCTCTTCCTCAAGTCAGCTCCAGCTCTCTAGATTAAACCAGCAAGCACCTAATTTCCATTCTGACTCCCAGCCACTGTCTCTTCTTTGCTTCTGGTGGAAATGATGTAGGAGTGGCTGCCTTGAGCACTCACTGTAGCTTTAGATGTGCTTCCTCTCTGCAGCATGAGCTACTGGGCCTTACTATTCCCCGTACTTAATTTGAGAATATTTGTTCAATTTGAGTATGTTTTTGACCTGCCAGGTATCTGTGAAACAAAATAACTCCTACTGATAGCTTCTTATCAAGAGTAATTTAAAACATCCATCATCTACTGCTGAATGTCAAAATAAAGGTTGAGAGAAATTCCCGTTTCCCTAAATATGTTTTCTTTTCGCTCTTGTCAGCATCATTGTCAATCCTGAAATTATAGTGTGCCATGGAAGACCTCAGAAATTGAGGCTTCAGAAATTGTTACAATGAGAACTTACAAATCAGCCCATGGTTCCCAGAGGCCCTGGACACAGTCGCCCCAGCAGAGGAGCCTGGGACCCGCCTGTGCCAGGATTCGAAAACAAAATGAGCACCCAGGAGGGGTGATATCCCTCCTTGCAATCCTGGCTGGAAGTTTATAGCACTCAATTAGTTATTCCAGAGCCTTGTCTGTGTGCAGACTATGCTACCACCCTCCTGACAATGATTAAGCAGAAGGAGGGAGGAAAGGACAAATCTATATTAATAGCCCCCTCTATTTAAACAACTCTGTGATTTTCATCATGTGGAGGTTGGAGATTGTGCTTTTTCAGTTCTTTCTGTCACCAGCTCAGCTACTGGATGTACCTGGGTGCACACCTGCCAACAGAGACCCAGCAAGAGATGGAGGCTGGAGGGAGAGGCATGAGCTTAAAGCACCAGCCATAGCAGAGAACTTACCGAAAGATAATGTCATTCTCTGTTATCTGGAAGAAAACTCCAGTGTTCCTAAGATCCAGCTGAAGTGCTCCCATTCTCCATTCCCAAGGTTCACCCGTGGAACAGTCTGGAACTGTCTTTAGAAAAAAAGAATTCAATCACTTCAGAAAATCAGCAAATATATATTAACCACAAACAAAATTCAAGGTATGGTGTATCTGCAAATAGATCGAGATACGCAAATTTTCCCATCTTTAAGGGATTTATCATTGCAAAGGAAGTTATTAGGAGTAAGACCTGGGACGTGGATGGTAGGCATGGGCTGGCTGTTCAGAGGGCTACGCACAAGCATTCCCTGCCACAAGGGTGCAGCTCCGTTTCCAGCTTGTGACTGCTGGAGAGACAGTGGTGTGTGGAGGGGGGACATTATGTGGATGTGCGCCCCTTTAAGAAGGTTTTGATGGGCGGGGCGCGGTGGCTCACACTCATAATCCTAGCACTTTGGGAGGCCAAGGAGGGTGGATCACTTGAGGTCAGGAGTTTGAGACCAGCCTGGCAGACATGGTGAAACTCCGTCTCTACTAAAAACACAAAAACTAGCTGGGCATGACAGCAGATGCCTGTAATCCCAGCTACTCAGGAGGCTGAGGCAGGAGAATCGCTTGAACCGGGGATGCAGAGGTTGCAGTGAGCGGAGATCACACCACTGTACTCCAGCCTGGGTGACAAAGTGAGACTCTGTCTCAACAACAACAACAAAAAGAAGGTTTTCATGACTAACTGCAGTAGCTTGTTAACTGCCTGAGCAAGCCCACTCCAAAAATACCCTCTTCTCCCCCAGCCACTTTGCAGCTAGCAGTGCTCATAGGGCAGGGTTCTGGTTTGGGCCAGTGAGATGTCTGCTAAGAGAGGCTTCCGGAAAAGCTTTGCATTCCAGATGAACACGCAGACTCAGCTGGTACATTTGTTTGCTGTTTAGTGTGCCCCCACCCTTCTCCCTACCTGGAAAGCAATTGTGAGGCCTGCAGGGATGGGGGACAGTAGCCATGTAGCCTCCATGAGGCGATATGAATGCATTCATAGTCCAAAGCCCTAGGGATGGTGGAATTGTTTCAATTCCTCTACCCAACCTCAACTACCTACTCAAGACTTCTTGTTATGTAGAAGGAAAGAAGTCCCTATTAATATCTTCCCCAGCAGTCAGGTGTTTTGTGGTTTGCAGCCGACTTCACCACTAACAGAGATATCAACACGCTTAAGTTATGCAACCAATAGACACAGAAGAAGAAAGCCGTTGCAAGAAATTTCCATTGTCTTGATCTTGAACTGACCTCAACAAGAATATCTTCAGCTTTGAAACCTCTGACCAATGGAAGGGGATTAGCAGATTCTCAGGGCAAAACTAGATGAAATGGTTGGCAACTGTAAGGTTTTGATTTTATGGCAGGCAGTATTTAAGGCCCTGAGCTGAGTGGGTGCCTACACTGCAACGGAGTTGAAACAAATGGCATAAAGCAAGTCCTCTGGTCACCGTGGAGTGGCTTACTAACTCAATTGCTCCAACCAACAGGCTGCATTTGGGCTTTTCTAAGACACGAACCCTATCTTCCCCAGATATTTACTTTCCTCCTTTTTTATTATTATTATTTTTTTTTTTTTTTTGAGACAGAGTCTCACTCTGTTGCCAGACTGGAGTGCAGTGGTGCAATCTGGGCTCACTGCACCCTCCACCTCCCAGGTCCAAGCAATTCTCCTGCCTCAGCCTCCCTAATGGCTGGGACTACGGGCGCATGCCACCACGCCCAGCTAATTTTTGTATTTTTAGTAGAGATGGGGTTTCACCATGTTGGCCAGGATGGTCTGGATCTCTTGACCTCATGATCCGCCCGCCTCAGCCTCCCAAAGTGCTTAGATTACAGGCCTGAGCCACCGTGTCCAGCCTTACTTTCCTCTTTCAAAGGGTCTCCTGATTCTGTTCTAACTGGGAAGCAAGGCTTACCAAACTAAAGGTACAGAAGTAGTCCATGGCTGGGAACTGCACTCTGGGATAAGACCTCTGAAAGAATGCACTACGTTGTTTTTTTCCCCTTGATCAAGTTTTTTTTTTTTTTTTCATGTTTAAATTTTTAACTGTGGTTAAAAAAACATAAAAATGTACCGTTTTAACCATTTTTAAGTGTACAGTTTGTAGGGTTAAGTATATCTACATTATTGTGCAGATCTCCAGAGATCCTTCATCTTGCAAAACTGAAACTCTGTGCCCACTGAACAACAGCTCCCCATTCTTCCTCCCCAGACCCTGGCAACCATCATTCTACCTTCGGTTTTTATGAATTTGTCACTCTAGGTAGCTCGTATGAGCAGTCATACAGTATTTGTCTTTTAGCAACTGATGTATTTCACTTAGCATAATGTCCTCAAGGTTCATCTATGTTGCGGCATGTGACAGAATTTCCCTTCTTCTTTAGACTGAACCATATTTCGTTGCATGTGTATATATACCACATTATTTCCTTATCCATTCATCTGTTGGTAGACATTTGGGTTTGCTTCCTTGATCATGTTTTTATTTCTTTTATCTTCCAATCATCAAATTTATCTTCCCTCCTGCAAATATCATTTAGAGTGCCTTCACTTGGATGAAAATTATTGGTTTCCATCTGTTATTTCTACTTGAGCGTAATCATTCCAAAGGGAAAAGCCTACAGGCATTTGAGTGTTCAGGAGTATATTTTAGCCACCACAGGCCAAAAATAGGATGTATAGAGGTAAGAATACCATGAATAGCAGCTATGAACATTCTAAAGAAATTATACACAGACCACCAAAAAATTAATCCAACATTTCAAGATGGTATTTGAGACAATCCCTAAACTATTCTCTGCCCTGTTCTGTGAGGTTAAACGCATGCTTTACAATATATAGAAGGTTTTTAAAAACATAGCTGTAATGTCATGCAGCTCCTCCCATCAAAAAGTTAAGTCTATTTCCCCATCCCTCAGGTCAGCTGGCTTTGAGCCACAGACCGTGGCGTGGTCCAGAGCTTAAGCCGCAAGGGAACTTACAGCTTTCACCCCTGCCCCTTGGAACACTCTTGGATGATGTTGAAAGCTACTCTGTAAGGAAGTAGGTGAAACCTCCTGGAGGGCAAGGGCCACGTGGAGAGTCTACTCCAGCTGACAGTTCCAAGTGCCGGCATTGAGTGAGGCCATGTAGACCTTCCTGTCCCACTGACTTCAAGTTGAATAGAACCACAGAGGAAAGCCCTGGAGAAGCCAACAAAGGAAACACCCAGCCAATCCACATCATCCCAAGAAGTAATAAACCACTGCTGTTTTAAGTCACTATGTTTTGGGGGTGGATTCTTACGCAGCAACAGTTGATTGACACTCTGTGTAGGCACTGAGTTACCTCAGGGCCCATATTACATTCTTAAATTGCTTGTTTGTTGAGTAAACAACAATTTGCAAAAAAAAGGACAAATAGGAAAAAAAATACCTTTAATTCTACCAAGAACTATCAACTGATGTTAATGTTTCATTATTAATATCCTTTCTTCTGTACAGAATTTATTTTTACTTTCATTGAGATATAAGCCACCCAAAAAAAGTGTTTGTTTTTTTAGAAACGAACATGTGCTTGAGGTAATTTGTTCAATCAACTAGTATTTACTGAGCATAATTTACAAAAATCAAAATTAAATCGTCCCAGTTACAAGCTTTGGAATCTGACAACCTGGACCCATTGATTCACTGCACTTACCAGAACCTGAACAACTTATCTGGCTGAGTCTCAGTTTCCTTATCTGTAAAAAGGGGGATAATATTACCTGACTTGCAGAATTGCAATGAAACGATAAACGTGATTGTGTGGGGAAGGCATGGAGCTGAGCCCCTGGAACAGAAGAGGCATGTGATAAAGAACATCTTCCACACCATGGAGAATCCTCCCGGGGAGAAAGGCCAGCCCCAGCAATCACACAGAGTATCTCAGCCAGGCGACCCTGAGCTGAATTCTTAGAGTAACAGGGAATTTACCGCCTGCAGGCATCTCTGGACAGCTATTTCTATTCAGAAGTTTTTCCTAATACAAAGTTAAAATCTATCCTGCTCTAATTTTCAGCGATCTATCATCATTGTTTCAACCCTCACATCTAAATAAAGCATGGAGATAGTAAACTATCTCCCAAGTAGGAGCCTTTCCAGCACTTTCCAATGGAACTTCCAGTGACGATGGAAATATTCCACATCTGTGTATCCGGTAACAAAGCTACTAGGCACCTGCGGCAGTTGATCACTGGGAATATGACTACTGCAACTAAGAAACTGAATTTTTATTTTATTTTAGCTAGCTTTAAATAGTCCCATATGGCTAGTGGCTTTCAGATTGGTCATAAGTGTTGGACATTTAAAAAAAAGCAACAAGAGTCCCCTCTCTTTCTTTTATTCACTAAATCAAACATCATCCATTCCTTTACACATCATCTATATGTAATCATCTGAGTCCTTCACATCCCAGTTCTGTCCTCAGGGATTCACTCTAATTTTCCACATCCCCATGAAAGGGTAGTATCAGAACTGAACCCCTCTGCAGGTATCCCACGAAGGAATACCAAATTCTGATTAATAGAGACACAGCAACATCTCCCGGGCTGGCCTTGTATCCTTCGTTTCTGTATTCCTAGCATCCACTCCAGGAGATAGCTCATTCATAATTGATGAGTGGATGAATACATTTTCTCAGCAGGGTGGAATACAGTGGAACTCTCACTTCCTTTGTTCCAGATAAAAATTTCCATGACCGGAATCTAAGAACACATCCTCTTTTTTTAAGTTAATTTGGTGGGGGGAGACATCTTGACCTGTATTGATCTTACTGTCAACTAAAGCCCCTCTTTTCCATGTCATCTCTCCTCCAACCTTGTGCTGTTGGGTGTGGCTTTCCAAATGCAAGCCTTTACATTCAACTCTGTGATATGGTTTGGATATTTGTCCCTGCCAAAATCTCATGTTGAATTGTAATCCCCCGTACTGGAGGCAGGGCCTGGTGGGAGGTGATGGACCATGGTTTAGCACCATCCCCTTGTCGCTGTTCTCATGATAGTGAGTGAGTTCTCCCGAGATCTTGTTGTTCAACAGTGTGTGGCACCTCCCTACTCTCTCTCTTGCTCCTGCTCTCACCATGTGAAGTGCCTGATCCCCCTTTGCCTTCTGCCATGATTGTAAGCTTCCTGAGGCCTCCCTAGAAGCCAAGCAGATGCCATCACCTTGCTTCCTGTAAAGCCTGCAGAACTGTGGGCCAATTAAACCTTTTATATATACATTACCCAGTCTGTAATTGCTCATTATCAAGAACAGCCTAACACACTCTAAATATCTTTTTCTCTGATGTCCCACTTATGAAGACCATGAGGACTCTGATTCACATGTCCACAAGTATCTATGGGCCTCCCTGCCCACTGGAGATGGCTGCCCCTCTGGCTGGACAGCTCATGGCTTGACCATGGATAGCCAACTCTCTGGGAGCATCTGGAAAAAGCACTCACTCTGCTGGGGAACAGCCGTGCCAGTTTGCTGAGCAAATCCCATGTCTGTGAGAATAAACGGTTATCCCTACTCTCGACGGACGCCCAGGTCCTAGACAGCTGGACTTGGGAATAGGAGCAGGGGCTGAGTCCTGGCTCCCTCCCCACAGCCCTTCTGTTCCAATCCATCTGATAGTCCGTCCAGGATAGGTGGTTCCTGACATATGATCGCTGGACTTATGACTTATCAACTTTACAATGGGTTTCTTGGGGGATAACCCCGTGATAAGAGGGGAAGTATGTGTACATTGCTCCCTCATTTAACACCCTTATTTTCTATAATAGCACTATACAAACTATCTGAGGGTGAGAACCAGGGTTTTCTAAATTTTTAATCATCCTCAGATTCACACTTTTGCAAAATACAATAAAAATAAATTATCCGAAAAATAAAATTTTAAAAATACAAGCCCAAACTTTATTTGCAGGTTAATCAGACGGAACATTACATTTCAGTAAAAACAAACATAATGAGAAAAAAAGAATTGTAAAAACTGGA
This sequence comes from Piliocolobus tephrosceles, assembly GCF_002776525.5. Classification (NCBI taxonomy): domain Eukaryota; kingdom Metazoa; phylum Chordata; class Mammalia; order Primates; family Cercopithecidae; genus Piliocolobus; species Piliocolobus tephrosceles. The sequence continues at coordinate 40,578,512 of NC_045453.1, forward strand.
CATGCTCCTTTGAGAAGATACGTATCAGCAATTATCATATAAAATTACAATCACACTCATAGCTTTTAGCTGCTCAGCAGTTAAAATTGTGGGACAGTTAATCTGGGCAATGCCTCCTTTAACAGTCCTCCTATGGGAGGTGGGCTATGTCCCCTCCCCTTGAATCTGGACAGGTTCTGTGACCACACTGACCAATGAAATGTGGGAGAGGTCATGGTTTACCACTTTCTGAACCTGAACCTCAAGAGGCTGGGAGTTTCTACTTCCTGTCTCTTGGAATCCTACAACATCAAGTAGAAAATCTAGAGACCTTGTTGGAGCGACCACAAAGAGAAACCCTGATTCTATCTGGGGTACAGCCCAGTCTTCCAGCCATCCCCTCCAAGGCTCCAGCAGGTGAGCAAAAATTTCTTAGACCTTCCAGACCAGAGTAGCCACTGGCTGAATAATACCCAGGGATCCCAGCCAATGCCAGGTAAAGCAGAATTGCCCGTTGAGCCATGTCTGAATTCCTAACGTAAAAAATCACTAGATATAATAAAATGGACCAGGCATGGTGACTCAAGCCTGTAATCTCAGCACTTTGGGAGGCCAAGGTGGGAGGATCACTTGAGCCCGGGCATTCAAGACCAGCCTGGGCAACATAACAAGACCCTGTCTCTACAAAAAATACAAAAATTAGCCAGGTATGGTGGCATGTGCTTGTAGTTCCAGTTACTCAGGAGGCTGAGGTTGGGGGATTGCTTGAGCCCAGGAGGTTGAAGCTGCAATGAGCCATGAGTCATGATTGCATCACTGCACTCTAGCTTGGGTGACAGACTGAGACCCTGTATCAAAAAAAAAAGATAATAAAATGGTTCTTATATTTAAGCCATTAAGTGTTGAGGGTAGTTTGTTCTATAGCAATGCATAACCAGAAAGAGAACTAAAGAAAAATATGTAAAGTTTTTAACACAACAAACGAGCCTTCTCCTTGCTTGTTAACATATATAACCCAGATTGGATTGACAACAGTTCTGCTTACAGGGCATAATATACAGTTAAACCGTTTCTAGTTTGGCTTGAATAACACTCACAGTAGAGAAACATATCCACAAAGGTACCTTTTTAGGAACCTCTTTAAACAATTTCAATAAATTTATAATATTCAATAAATTTATAATATTCACTTTAAAATTTTTTTTTTTTGAGACGGAGTCTTGCTGTGTCGCCCAGGCTGGAGTGCAGTGGCGTGATCTCCACTCACTGCAAGCTCCGCCTTCCAGGTTCACGCCATTCTCCTGCCTCAGTCCCCCGTGTAGCTGGGACTACAGGCGCCCGCCACCACGCCTGGCTAATTTTTGTATTTTTAGTAGAGACAGGATTTCACCGTGTTAGCCAGGATGGTCTCGATCTCCTGACCTCGTGATCTGCCCATCTCGGCCTCCCAAAATGCTGGGATTACAGGCGTGAGCCACCGTGCCCGGCCTAAATTTTTATTCCAAGTGAAGTAAAACTGTATTTCAGTGAAGTAAGACTGTTATTTTCAAAATTCATCTTTAACTCTTCATCAGAGGCCAGTTACAAAACTTTATCCTGTAAAGTTACAGGATATAGCAAAGATGATGAGATGCTTCTTCTGTGATTAGATTACATAAGGTTGTGACTCCGTTTTGCTAGTAGACTCTTTTCCTTGTCAGTTCTGAAGAAGAAAATTGCCATGTTGAGGAGGCCCGCCTGGTGAGAACTGTGGGTGGCCTCCAGCCAATAGCCAGCTAGGCGCTGGAGCCATCAATTCAATAATCCAGAAGGAACTGAATCCTACTTGTGTACCAGGATGTGGACGCTCCCCTGGTGGAGACTTCAGATGAGACCCCCGCCCTGGTCTGTACTTTGATTCAGCCTTGTGAGAAACCCTAGAGCAGATAATCCAGGTAGGCCATGCCTGAATCCCCAGCCTTCAAAAACTGAACAGCCTGGGCATGGTGGCTCATGCCTGTAATTCCAGCACTTTGGGAGACTGAGGAGTGAGGATTGCTTGAGACCAGAAGTTCCAGACCAGCTTGAGCAACAATGTAATGCCCTCATCTTTACAAAAAAAAAAAAAAAAAAATTAGCTGGGTGTGGTGACACGTACCTGTACTACCAGCTACTTGGGAGGCTGAGGCAGGATTGTTTGAGCCCAGGAAATGGAGACCAGCCTGGGCAACAAAGTGAAACCCTGTCTCAATACAGTACAATACAATACAATACAATACAATACAATACCCAAAAAGCTGTGAGGAAATAAACGTGTGTTCTTTTAGGCTGCTAAGTTTACTATAATTGGTTATGCAGCAATGGAAAACTAGTATAGATTTTGGTACCTGAAAGTGGGGTGCTTCCATAACAAATTAAAATGAGAGAGTGGCTCTGGAACTAGGCAGTGAACTGCAGCGGGAAAGATTTTGAGTGGCATCATAGAAAAAGTCTAAAGACTGGTTAGTAGCAATCTGGACTTTGAGGGTGCCGCCAGTGAGGGCTCAAAAAGAAGTAAAGAGCGTGTTCTTAGAAGCTGGAGGAAAGGGATCCTTGTTATGAAGTGACAGAAAGCTTAGCAAAGTTGTCATCTGCAGTTACATAGAAAGCATAATATGCATCTGATGAACCTGTTTGTCTAAAGAGATTTCCAAGAAAAGAGCTGAAGATATCGTTTGGTCTCTTCTTGCAATTTATAGTAAAATGTAAGAAGAGAGATAAACTGAGAGAAGGACGATAGCAAAACACACCTAACTTTTATCTCCCACTGGCCCTGTTCACTATATTCAGTGAGGGGGGAATCCTTCCCTGCCACAGATGGAAACTCCGCCACAGCCTCTGATTTTTCAACTCATTCCTGGGGAGAAGAAGTCTTATGAACACTGTAAGCCAAAGTCTGTGTCATAAATCAGGGTGTCCAGTTAGTTATCAAAAGCCTTCCCTCAGTCAACAGTAAGACTTCTCCCAACCTTTCTCATCTTTGTCTTCATGTCCCCTTTAGGCACAGGTGTGGGTAGCCTCTGCTCTCCACCTGTCTACGCCCACCTCCTCCTCCATTTCCTGTTCGTTGTTTTCGGCCAACCTTCCTCCCCAGAACCCACCTGGGTGAATATGGCTGGCATGTGGGGAAGAGGCCAGGCACTCAGCAATCCTTACTCAGCTAGGAGTTGCTCCCCTCCGTCTGGCAGTATGCATTGGACATTCTCTCTCGGACACTGCCTTGAGTCCTGTGGAGATTCCCGCAGCCACTCTCTCCTGCATATCCCTTGGCTGAGGCAAGCGCAACTCTATGCTAGGAGGCCACTTGAATTGTCCCCACAGGCCCCTGGGATCCAGAGGCGAAGTTCGGTGGATTTTGCACACAGCTAACGAAGCTTAGGCCTCAAGGACGCCCCCCCCAACATTGAGCATTACGATTTATTAAATGACTTCGGACAACTCTTGAGATTCTAGTATAATTTTTCTTCATTGCTTTATTAATAGGTTGACCTACATGAGTAGGTTTTGCACAGCTCTCCATAGCAATGTATTTTTAAATTAAATCAGTGATAAGTTTCTCTACATCACTGATTATTTCAAAGAACCAGTGTTTGGGTTTATTCTTCAACACGATTGTTTTTCTGTTTACAAATTCACTTATTTCTGGTTTTTTATCTTCTTTAATCGCACCCTTCTGCTTTAGTTAGATGTTTTGTTGATCTGTTTTCTTAACTTCTTGAATAGGATACTCTTTATTTTCATTATTTCTTGTTTAGTAATGAAACTGTTTACATTCTTTCTGAAATGTATGGAAGTTTTGTTGTGGCTTAAAATGTGGCCCCCTTTTTGTGACTCTGACATGAGAGTCTGAATAAAAGTATAGAGATTTCAACATAGATGCATGATGTGGCTAGTCTGTCGTATGTAAAACTGATCTGTCTTATTAGTTATCAATATTTTTACTTTTCATTTTGAAGAAATTGAAAACTACAGGAAAATCATAAGAAAAATGTCAATGAACTGCCATATATGCTTCACCAGCTACTCACACTTTGCCATTTGTATGTGTGTACAGGTGTGTATGTGTGTATTGTGTAATCTGTGCATGTATGTATGCAAATGTGTATGTATGGATATGTGTATTGTGTACATGTGTATATGCAGATGAGTATATGTGGATGTACGTGGATGTGAATGCATGGGTGTGTATATGTACACATGTGGATGCATGCATACATGTATGTATGTGGATGTGTGTATGAGGCCATGTGTGGATGGATGTGTGTATATATGTACGTGTTTTCTGCTTGCTGTCTATACTTTGATGCTATATCCATGTATACGTATTGGGGCACTGCGTTTGGTAATGAGATGTCAACCATTCAAGCATGCGTCCTTCCACCATAAGGACTTTCCTGGAGATGAGGACACTTCTTTAGCTGACCCCTCCTAGATTTTCATGCTGAGTAGACAGGCTTGGAGAGCTTGTGCTGAAGCAGTTGAGAGCCACCACATTTTCCCTAGAGGACTCCATTTAAGATCAAGAAGATCCCTGCATCTAAAACTCAGTTTCTGGGGCAAAAAAGGACTTCTGAAGATAAACTCTTATTGAGATATTACCTGCTCAGTAAGAAAAAAAAAGGCTGAGTGTTGTGGCTCGTGCCTGTAATTCTAGATTTTGGGAGGCTGAGGTGGGAGGATCACTTGAGGCCAAGAGTTTGAGAACAGCCTGGGCAACATAGCAAGACCCCATCTCTAAAGAAAAAAAAGAATAAAAAGAGTAATTTGAAAAGGATAAAAAAGAAAATTAAAGTAGGATAAACTAAACAGAAACAAATGAATCTAATATTACTTCAGGGAGAAAGCTATGCCCCCATGAAAGTCTCCATTATTTTTCAGTCGGGGAATACTGGTGCTTAATCTCTTGGAGGGGGGTTGTTCCATACCAAGGGTCCTTCCATTGGTATTTCTAATGGGGGTTTCTGCCTGGAAGTAATTTTGGCCTCAGCATCTGCCCGACAGTTTCCTTCTGCCTTCTCTCCTTCACCTTTCTGATGGCTTTGGCAGTGTAAGACTGCCACCTCCTTGGGTTTTTGCACTGCGTGCAATAACTCTATAATTTCCTTGTGGTATTTAATGGGTGTTTCCCCAGAGAGAAGGAACTCCCTTTCTTTCCATATTGCAGCATGTGTATGTAAGATTAGATAAGCATACTTGCTATCTGTATACACATTTATTCTTTTTCCCTTTCCCAGTTCTAAGACTCAGGTAAGTGCCACTAGTTCTGCTAACTGGGCACTGGTCCCCAGGGGAAGAGGCTTACTTTCAAGTATGGTTACATCACTAACTATGGTGTAACCTGCCCTTTGTATGCCATTCTCCACAATGAACTTCCATCGGTATATAGGTTAAGGTCAGGATTAGCTAAGGGGACTTCTAAGAGATCATCTCCGGCTGCATGAGTCTGGACTATAATTTGTTGTCAGTCATGCTCAATTGGTTCCCCATCCTTTGGGGAAAAGTGGCAGGGTTGAGGGCCATGCACGTGCGTATTTGAAGCACCGGTCCCTCAAGGAGTAGCGCCTGGTATCTAAGTAGGCGGTTGCCTGATAGCCATAAATTTCCTTTGGCACCTAGTAAGCCATTTACATCATGAGTAGTCCAGACAGTGAGATCCTTTCCTTGTATTATCTTGATAGCCTCTGACACTAAGACAGCCACTGCTGCAACTACCTGTAAACAGCGAGGCCAGCCTTTTGCTACTACATCAATTTCCTTACTTAGGTCTGCCACTGGTTGTGGGGTAGTCCCACGAGTCTGAGTAAGTACTCCAAGAGCTATCCCTGCTCTCTCTGTGACGTATAAAGAGAAGTTTTGTCCTGTCGGAAGGCTTAAAGCTGGAGCTTATACTAGGGCCTGCTTTCAGGTTTTGAAGGTTGTTTCTGTCTCTGGTTCCCATTCTACTAGATGAGTATTTGCCCTCTGGGTTTCCTTGGTTAGAGTATAGAGGGGCCTGGCTATCTCGCTGTATCCGGGGATCCATAGTTGGCAAAAAACGGTAATTCCAAGGAACCCCCGCAACTGTTTTAATGTCTTAGGGTGAGGATAAGCCAGTATAGGTTGTATTTGTTCCTTGCTGAGGACCCTGGTCCCTCTGGCTAAGATTAGGCCTAGATATTTGACCTGCTGTAGGCAAAACTGGGCCTTCAACCTAGACACCTTGTACTCTTGATTAGCTAGAAAGTTCAAGAGATCTAGAGTAACCTGCTGGTATGAGGCTTCTGAACTGGTAGCCAAAAGTAAATCATCCACCTACTGAAGACCAGAGTGCCTGGACTTGAGAAGTGGCCCAGATCTTGGGCCAGTGCCTGACCAAAGAGATGAGGGCTACCCCTAAACCCTTGCGGCAGGACCATCCACATAAGTTGGGACGTGTGGTCTGTGGGATCCTCAAAGGCAAAGAGAAGCTGGGAGTCAGAGTGCAGGGGAATACAGAAAAAGGCATCCTTGAGGTCCAGAACAGTGAACCATTCTGCTTCCTCTGGTATTTGAGAGAGCAGGGTATAGAGGTTGGGTACAACTGGATATAGAGGAATTACTCCCTCATTGATGAGCCTAAGATCTTGCGCTAGTTTCCACTGACCATTTGGTTTTTGCACTCCTAGAATTGGGGTGTTGCAGGGACTTCCGTATTTCCTTACTAAGCCTTGAGCTTTTAAATGTTTAACAATATCCTCTAATCCTTTATGAGCTTCAGGCCTTAAGGGACACTGCCTTTGATAAGGAAAAGTGTTAGGGTCTTTTAACCTGATTTGGACTGGGCAGGCATTTTTTGCCCTTCCAAATTGTCCTTCCAATGCCCAGACTTCAGGGTTGATTCCCTCCTCAAGTAGCAGTAACTTGTTCCCCATATTCATGTAGATAATAGCTCCAGCCTTGGCTAATATATCCCTCCCCAGTAAGGGTGTGGGACTTTCAGGCATAACAAGAAAGGCATGTGAAAAGAGCAAAGTCTCCCAATTACAACTGAGGAGGTGGGAGAAATACCTGGTTACAGGCGGTCCCAGGATTCCTTGGATGGTAACAAACCTTGAGGACAGTCATCCAGGACAGGAGATTAACACTGAGAAGGCTGCACCAGTGTCCAGGAGGAAGTCAACTTCCTGGCCCTCAATAGTTAAAGTACCCGGGGCTCAGTGAGGGTGATGACACGAGTTGGCACTTGCCCCAGGCACCCTCAGTCCTGTTGTTGGATCATCTGGTTGGGGGCTTCTGACCTAGAGAACCTTCATCCTCTGGGGCAGTGCACCTTCCAGTGATTGCCTCAGTATAGTGGACATGGACGAGGGGGCAGCTCGTTTCTCATTGGACAATCTTTTTTAAAGTGTCCTAGTAAACCACACTGATAACAAAGCCTACCGGGTGATTGGCCTGCTCCATTTTCTGTCCTCTCTGAACCACCAAGGTTTGTTTGTCTTAGGGTCATGACTAAGGCTGCGCCCTTTCTCTGATCTTGCTTTTCCTTTTGGGACTGTTCCTCTTGATCCCTATGATAGAACACCGAGGTTGCCAGGTTTAATAATGCCTCCAAATTTTGTTCAGGGCCCAGGGCTTGCTTTTGTAGCTTTCTTCTGATATCTGCAGCTGATTGGGTAATAAACTTATCTTTTAGAATCAATTGACCCTTGAGTGACAGGGGAGTATATTTTCTTAAGGTCTCCCATACCCTCTCGAGGAAGGCAGAAGGATTTTTTCCTTTCCCTGAGTTATGATAGACATCATTAAATAATTCCTGGGCTTTTTCCTAATTCTCCTCAGTCCTTCTAGAACACAGGTCAACAGATGTTTACGACTCCAGTCTCCATGATCTGAGTCAAGGTCCCAGTGGGCATCCATACTGAGGATGGCTTGCAGACCAGTAGGGAATTTGTCCCTTTCTTTGGCTGTCATTCTATCATTTACTTGACTAAGATATCAGGTATCTCCAAACTCTCCGATGGCAGCTAAAGCCGCATTCTTTTCATTAAAGGCCAGGTTTTGATCTAACAGTAGCATGACATCTCTCCAAGCGAGGTCGAAGGTTTGCCCTAGACCCTGTAGGACATCTATGTACCTATCAGGATCATCTGAAAACTTCCCCAGGTCTACTTTGATCTGCTTTAAATCAGAGAGGGAGAAGGGGACATGTACCTGGATTGGGCCAAATTCCCCTCCCCTACAGTTTGAAGGGGACATAACTGATAGCCTGAGGGGTTTTGGTGCTTTGGAGATTTCTTTGCTTATTTCCTTCTGGGCAGGGGAGATTAGAGAAGGATTATCATTAAAAGGAAGGGGAGCTATAGGGAGGCTAGGATATGGAGGTAAGCTGACAGGTCCTCCTGTGGGATGTAAATTGTAAGCTTTGCATAGTTGTGTATTCTCCCTCAATGAAAAGAAAGCTTGGGCATAAGGTATTTCACTCCATTTGCCCCCCTTACAGAAAAGGTCAAGCTGCAGGATAGTATTGTAATTTGTACTTCCCTCAGGTGGCCATTTTTCCCCATCAGAGAGAGAATATTGGGGCCAAGCCACAGTGCAGAAAAAAATAAGCCGCCTTTTTTTCAGGGTTTGTGGGTCAAATTGGTCCCAATGGCTTAGGATGCATTTCAAGGATGAGCCTGTTGATGCCTGGGTGTTTCCCATCTGAAAGACAAAACCACCCACAGTTTTGGTTTGTTTTGTTTCTCCCCCTGCCCAAGAACTCACAACGGTCCCTGGACTCTGCTGATTGGAATAGTTGCACTCACCGACGCAGCAGCAGAAACAACCCCTGCCCAAGAACCCGCAAAGGTCCCTGGACCCTGCTGATCAGAATAGTTGCGCTCACCGACGCAGCAGCAGAAACACTAGTTTTCCTCCCAGACCATATGGAGGACCAAGGAAGGTCGGATTTAGTGGCCCTTACTGACGCATTCTCAAAAACCTGCACTCTTGCCTGTCCTCCTAGACCACAAGGAGGACTGAGAAAAATCGGATTTAGTGGCCCTTACCAATGCATTCTTGAAAACCTGTTAGAGTCCTAAGCATTCTCCTCTTAGTATTGGGACTTTACCCCTGACCTATAAACATGTTATGTCCCAAAAATGAAGTGGAGGGCCATACCCTGAGGGAGGGAAGGGATCTCCAGGGTTGGAAGAATGACACCTTTTGTCCTCACTTATATGAATAGGAAGGATACAATTTCTGAGGCTCCCCATATCCTAGCTTCAGGAATAGCTTTTGTTAGGCCTGCTTGTCTGAGGAGGGATCCTAAAATTCCAGGTAGTCCCCTCTACGATGGGGCTTTGGGCAAAAATTATGTCTTTCTTATTGGTGAGCCCAGTACCTAAAGAAGGTAACAGAGTCTTGGAGTTTATACTAGAAGTCATTCTTATAGGAGAAACTAGAAAAACACCAGAAACAGGGAGTGATTTTTAGAAGTGGGACTAACCTCAGAGAAGAGAGGCGAGAGGAAGTTCGTCTGGCAGGCATTACGACCCGGGGGCAAGAGTCATGGTAGATAGAACAGATGGGTGAGTCTCGCTTGGGTGACATGTCTTTGAGAGTTCCACTCATGGCCACAGGGTCAACCAACTTGTTGTTGGGACCCCAGAGCTGCATGGCTTTCCTCTGACGACCCTCAGCTCAGCCTAGAAGTACAGGAAAAGCAGAAGCTGGTTCCAGGCAAACCAACACTCCCAACTCCAAAGAGTCAGGGGTTGTTAGAGAGCCCTTTCTCAGAAAGCCTGACACCCGTGTCTTTAATCCAGCAGCCACTCTAGTTGCTTTCAACTGGCTGACAGGTGCCCGGTATCTAGGCCCTTAATTCTAGGGAAAAATAGGACAGAATAGCAAGTGAAAGGGGTCTGTTGGTGCTCACGGCTCGGTGATAGTCGATGTCCCACTGCTTGGTGATAGGTGAAAGTCTCACCACATGGTGATAGGTGAAAGTCCCTTTGTGGTCACCAAAATGTGTCTGGAATTGGTGGGTTCTTGGTCTCACTGACTTTAAGAATGAAGCTGCTGACCCCTGCGGTGGGTATTACAGTTCTTAAAGATGGTGTATCCGGAGTTTGTTCCTTCAGATGTTCAGATGTGTCTGGAGCTTCTTCCTTCTGGTGTGTTCGTGGTCTCGCTGACAGGAGTGAAGCTGCAGACCTTCACGGTGAGTGTTACAGCTCTTAAAGGTGGTGCATCTGGAGTTGTTCATTCTTCCCAGTGGGTTCATGTTCTCAGAGAGAGGAAGCAACAGAGAGACAAACAGAGACAGAGAGGAAGAGATGGAGACAGAAAGTCAAAGAAAGAAGGAAGGAAAGAAAGAGACAATGGAGAAGTCAAAGAGAAAGAAAGAGAGATGGAAGTAGTAAAGAAAAAACTGTGTACCCTATTCCTTTAAAAGCTCCCAGAGTAAATTTCTAAATGTCTGTCCAGCCAAGGCATATTCTTCTTATGTGGAACATTGACCTATATCTACCTTCCCACTAACGGGACAGGCACCTGCACCTTAGTCTTTCTAAGTCCCAACACTAATATTGCCCCAGGAAATCAGACCTTATCAGTACCCCTCAAAGCTCAAGTCCGTCAGCACAGAGCCATACAACTGATACCCCTACTTATAGGGTTTGGAATGGCTACTGCTACAGGAACAAGAAAAGCTGGTTTGTCTACTTCATTATCCTACTACACACTCTCAAATGATTTCTCTGACAGTTTGCAAGAAATAATGAAATCTATCCTTACTTTACAATCCCAAATAGACTATTTAGCAGCAGTAACTCTCCAAAATTGCCAACGCCTAGACCTCTTCACAGCTGAGAAAGGAGGACTCCATGCCTTCTTAGGGGAAGAGTGTTGTTTTTACACTAACCAGTCAGGGATAGTACGAGATGCCCCCTGGCATTTACAGGAAAAGGCTTCTGAAATCAGACAACACTTTTTAAACTCTTATACCAACCTCTGGAGTTGGGCAACATGGCTTCTCACCTTTCTAGCTCCCGCAGCAGCCATCTTGCTGTTACTCACCTTTGGGCCCTGTATTTTTAACCTTCTTGTCAAATTTGTTTCCTCTAGAATCAAGGCTATTAAGCTACAGCTGGTCTTACAAATGGAATCCCAAATGAGTTCAACTAACAACTTCTACTGAGGACTCCTGGACCAACCCGCTGGCACTTTCCCTAGCCTAGAGAGCTCCCCTCTGGAGAATACTACAACTACAGGGCCTCTTCATCGCCCCTATCCAACAGGAAGTAGCTAGAGTGGTCATAGGCCAAATTCCCAACAGCAGTTGGGGTGTCCTGTTTAGATGGGGGATTACGAGGTGACAACTTGCTAGCAGCCCTCACTCTTGGTGCCTCCTCGGCCTCCACGTTCACTCTGGCAGCCCTTGAGGAGCCCTTCAGCCCGCCACAGCACTGTGGGAGCCCCTCTCTGGGCCAGCCAAGCTCCCTCTGCTTGCAGGGAGGTGTGGAGGGAGAGGCATGGGTGGGAACTGGGGCTGCATGCAGCACTTGTGGGCCATCGCGAGTTCTGGGTGGGTGTGGGCTCAGCAGGCCCCACACAGGAGCGACTGGCAGGCGCCACCAGCCCCGGGCAGTGAGGGGCTTAGCACCCAGGCCAGCAGCTGCGGAGGGTGCTCCAGGTCCCCCAGCAGTGCCGGCCCACCAGTGTTGTGCTCAAATTCTCACCAGACCTCAGCTACCTCCCCATAGGACAGGACTCGGGAACTGCAGCCTGCCAGGCCCAAGCCTCCCCATCCCCACCCCCCGCCCCCGCCACTGTGGGCTCCCACCGACCTGAGCCTCCTGGACAGGCGCTGCCTCCTGCTGCATGGTGCCCAGTTCCATCAACCACCCAAGGGCTGAGGAGTGCAGGCACATGGCACAGGACTAGCGGGCAGCTCTGCCCACGGCCCTGGTGCAGGATCCACTAGGCGAAGCCACCTGGGCTCCTGAGTAGGGTGGGGACTTCGAGAACCTTTATGTCTAGCTAAGGGATCGTAAATACACCAATCAGTACTCTGTGTCTAGCTCAAGGTTTGTAAATACACCAATCGGTACTCTGCATCTAGCTAACCTAGTGGGGACTTGGAGAACTTTCTGTCTAGCACTCTGTGTCTAGCTAAAGGATTATAAACACACCAATCAGCACTCTGTGTCTAGCTCAGGGTTTGTAAACACACCAATCAGTACTCTGGGTCTAGCTCAATGTTTGTAAATACACCAATCAGTACTCTGTATCTAGCTAACCTAGTAGGGACTTGGAGAACTTTTCTGTCTAGCACTCTGTATCTAACTAAAGGTTGTAAACACAACAATCAGCACTCTGTGTCTAGCTCAGGGATGACAAACACACCAATCAGCTCTCTGTGAAATGGGCCAATCAGCTCTCTGTAAAATGGACCAACCAGCTCTCTGTAAAATAGACCCATCAGCTCTCTGTAAAATGAACCAATCAGCAGGACGTGGGTGGGGTCAGATAAGGAAATAAAAGCAGGCAGAGCAAGCCAGCCAGTCGGGGTTTGGGGTTCCCTTCTAAGTTGTGGAAGCTTTGTTCTTTTGCTCTTTATAATGAATCTTGTTGCTGCTCTCTCTTTGGGTTCATGCCACCTTTATGAGCTGTAACACTCACGGGGAAGGTCTGCAACTTCCCTCCTGTCAGCAAAACCACCAACCCACCAGAAGGAATAAGCTCCAGACACATCTGAACATCTGAAAGAACAAACTCCAGACACACCATCTTTAAGAATACTCCCTGTGGGGTCGCAGCTTCATTCTTGAAGTCAGCGAGACCAAGAACCCATCAATTCCGGACACAAAATGAGTAACAGATCCATACTGGAGAAAAGGGGAAAAAAGCCTCATTAAAAAAAAAAGCCTATTCTAAGTAATTTTGAATGCAGTACTCTATTTCTCCTCAGTTTAAAACCAAAAAGAACTAAATAGATATTGAACTTCAGTTAGAATGTTTATCTCGGCCCAGCGCGGTGGCTCAAGCCTGTAATCCCAGCACTTTGGGAGGCCGAGACGGGCGGATCACGAGGTCCGGAGATCGAGACCATCCTGGCTAACACAGTGAAACCCCGTCTCTACTAAAAAATACAAAAAAAAAAAAACTAGCCGGGCGAGGTGGCAGGCGCCTGTAGTCCCAGCTACTCGGAAGGCTGAGGCAGGAGAATGGCGTGAACCCGGCAGGCGGAGCTTGCAGTGAGCTGAGATCCGGCCACAGTACTCCAGCCCGGGCGACAGAGCAAGACTCCGCCTCAAAAAAAAAAAAAAAAAAAAAATAGTGAAGTTGGCCAGGCATCGTGGTGTGTACCTGTGGTCCCAGCTACTCGGGGGGCTGGGGTGGGACGATCACTTAAGCTCAGGAGGTCCAGGAGGTTGCAGTGAGTATGATTGCACCAGTGTACTCCAGCCTGGGTGACAGAGCAAGACCCTGCCTCAAACATAAAAAGAGAGAGAGAGAAAAAACGGAAAGAAGAGAGAGAGAGAGAAAAAGAAAGAAAAAGAAAGAAAGAAAGAAAGAAAGAAAGAAAGAAAGAAAGAAAGAAA